>NC_041397.2:223418309-223613309 GCF_900747795.2 Erpetoichthys calabaricus | reverse complement strand
CTTTTATCCCTTCTGCGCTAACTTTTACAAGTACCATAAATTTACACCGGCTGTTACTGACTCAAATCAAATTGATGTTTTTATTATATATTAGTAACAATAATAACAGCTCACTACTCCAAATGGTAAACTCAAGGAGTACCCGCAATCGAACCCGGAGCCTGTCAGCAGCTGTTACCTCTACACTAGCCAAGCAGAAGCGTCTACTTAATATCAATTGAGAGTTTAAATTCACTTTTTGCACATTGCCAGTAACATGTAAATTTAACAATTTCTTTTTCCTCAGTTATATTCTTGAATAAAAGCGTGCTCGTTTCGTTCTTTTGTGAAAGTGGTTATTTGATATCTGGACTTCAGTCTTCACACATTATACACTTCACGTCAACATTGTGTCAATTATTAATAAATAAAAAAAAAAGTTTGTTTTAGTTATGAGTTCAACATTTCTTGCCCCGCATTTCCTGTAATCCTATATTTACACAGATTGTTGTAGGCAAAGAATACACATAATATGTACGTATTCCAAAAAATGACATATTATTTACCCTATAAAATTCAAGACTTTTGCGTCTGACTTGACTTCAGCTGCCTCGGTGGGGGAATGATTGAGCAGGTAGCCTGCTGCTTGTGTTGACACATTTGCAAAACAAAGACGCTGATGAGGATGTGCGAGAGAATTTAAGGTGGCCCGGCATTACAAATATTTTTGTAGGCTTCATGGATTCTAGTGTTAATGACCTCTTGGGCACAGTCATCAGTAGTATGTCTGTTTGCAGAGAGAGTGTCGACCTTGTCAAGATGTTTACTTACGTCAGCAGCGACATTCATGTCTCTTCTGGTGACTCTTCCTATGAAGTCAGTAGACAGTTTGGCAGAGCATTGGGGGTCAGAAGGTTGCTGGAAAGGGACTTCTGGCACTCCCAATATCTTTGCAAAAGGATTAAAGTACAAGTCTTTAGAGTCCTGGTGCTTCTTGTTTTGTTAAATGGTTGCGAGAAATGAACACTAGCCAGTGACCTGAGACGAAGACTGGACTCCTTTGGTGCTGTGTCTCTTTAGAGAATCTTTGGGTACTGCTGGTTTGACTTTGTGCAGAATGAGCAGTTGCTCATGGGGTCCCGAATGAGGCACATTACATGCATTATGAGGGAACATCAGTTAAGGCACTACGGCCATGTGGTGTGATTCCCCCTAGGGTGATCTGGCTTACAGCTTCCTCACTTTTGAGGACCCAAGGGGCTGGACCAGGACACGGGGACACCCATGTAACACCTGGCTGTGGCAGATAGATGGTCATTTCTGGAGGGTGAGACTGGACAAGGAGTTTGCCTGGGGGGTTTCTAACCAGGATCCTGAGATGTTTTGTTGTGTGGTGGGTGTGGTACCAGTGCATGCTCCAAAACCTGATCTGACCTTTATTAATAAAATTAATTTGCTATAAGTTCCCTCATACACTATCAGATCTATAATTTTCTGCCACTTGTACTTTGTGGCAAAGTTAGTCTCATTCTCGGATAAATCACTTAGGGGCGGTATCAGCCAGATCAGAGAACCAGCAGGCAGTACGAGTGCCTCCCTAATGGTCTACTAGAGGCAGGCATCTCATATTGCAGGGGTGTCGAACTCCAGACCTGGAGTGCCGCAGTGGCTGCAGGTTTTCATTCTAACCCTTTTCCTAATCAGTGCCCAGTTTTCACTGCTAATTAACTCATTTACCCTTTGTTTTAATAGCCCTGTTTTTAAGGATTTTTAAGAATTGATTAATTTCTTCATTAAATGACAGCCAAACAGAAATGAGACATGAAACAAGCCAACAGACGACCAGCTAAATTGGGTCTTCAAACTCCAACCAATTTCACTCCAACCAGTTTCTTAATGAGAAGCTGATTCTTGCTGTTAATTAAACTCTTTCTTTAATTCCATGGCTTGTTGCTGCTCTCATTCTGCCACAACAGACATTGCCAAAATTGTTGATTTTCTGTTTTTTCTAAGAAAACCGTCAAAATATTTCGGTGATCTGAGAGATCAGCCTTACCGAGGCCTTCACCTTTCTTTATTTTCAGATATTGTGGATAGCTGGTCGTGTGGGCAGCTCGTTTTGTGTCTCATTATTGTTTTGCTGCTAATTAAGGAAAAAGAAACAACAAAGGGGCCCGAGTCAAGTTAATTAAAATTAAGGCAAAAGAAGAATTAATGGTTAAAATGAAAACCTGCAGCCACTGTGGCCGTCCAGGACCGGAGTTCGACACCTGTGTCATATTGTAACATTCAGATAAAAAGTCCCCTGACTTTTTAACCCACATCCAAATATATTTAAACATGATAATTTCTTAAAATGTGAAATATTCTAATCTCAGTTACTGGTTAAGATTACATTTAAGCTACTATATATATATATATATATATATATATATATATATATATATATATATATATCTCATCTCAGGAGATATCACTTAGATCTTACTGTAGGTTAGGCAATGTAGTGATGTCTGTGTTATATATTGTATCTGAATTTTACCAGTCACTCTCTGAAGGCCGTTGAGATATTCAAGATCTACTTCCAAAATTAAAACAAAAATATACTTTGTGACCCTAGTATGGCGATAATGTTATATTGTGGTGTTCCTGGTAATATTCACACCTTGTATTGGTGGTATAAGAATTAACTTGCCCGAAACTGTACTCAGCCAGCTTTTGCCAATTTCTGTGTACCAGAAATGCCAAAAGATAGTTTAACATTAGTGTGTTCACAGTACTAGGAAATCTTCCTATGTGAAAGGTGTTTGAGAAAATGGCTGCTGTTCAGTCCTTAAAGTATCTGAAATTAACACATTTGCCTTCTATAATGAAAAATGTATTTTGTTGCAGCAGAACTAAAGAAAAAATGTTTGGCATGACTACTTTGATAATGCACTTGTGGGCACATCAATCTGCTGAACATGCTGGCTCAAAACAATGCAGCTCAACCAGCAAAACAGCTAACTCAGCACTTCTGTCTCAGCCATCAGTAATGGCATTGTTTGAAAAGAAGAGAAATACGATGTCTGACAGCCCAAAATGAAGGGGTATTACAAATCAAATAATGATGCTAATCGTTTTACATGATGAGATCTTTTCTACCAGAGAAGTCTAGGATTCTATAGTTTAATTCATCACTTGGATGCAAGATAATCTCTCCCTAGCAGATGATTCTTTTCACAAGTAGCATTAGCAGGGAAGAACATGGCAGTGTAATCTCATATACAAGTCCACCTCAAAGATAACACAACCTTTTCTAATTTTGTACTTTTCATACACCTTAACTTGTTTACTTTATTAAATGTATTTCCTTCTATATATAATGATGATGCCAACTAAAGTAAATGAAAATTTTCAAAACACATCATTATAAATGCATATAATTGATGCTTCTTCTTTGTTACCCCACCAACATAAAACTACAAGTGTGGGGGAAAAGTTACTGAATGCTTACAAAATAATCGTAAAAAACACATCATGAGGAGGCAATGATGATTTGCACAGAATACTGAAACACAAAGATGCCATCAACTAAAATATTTTGCAGCTCACTATTTATTTAAAGGTGCATGATGAGATACTAGAGGATTATGAGATACTAGAGAAGTTTTCCAGACGCATAAATCATGTTCAGCTCTTTAGCATCCTAAGCACAAGCCTTAACACTAGAATTACCAGACCCTAAGAGTAAACTCGTAAATCCGGCCCACCTTAAATCCGTTCGCAACTCTCCGTCAGCGTCTTTTGTCCTGTAAATGTGCCGATTAAGACAAGCAGCAACAGCCTGCTATTCCATCCCCCCACTGTCGCAGAACATGCACAAAGTTCTCCCAGCTCATGCCTTGATTGATTATCTGGGAGTGAAGTGCTGGAGTTTTAGAGTGGAAATAATAGATCGTTATTTGGAACACATGCATTTCATGTGTGTTCCGTTTCTACAGTAATCTGTGTAAACACATTGTTATATTTTAGTAATAAATGTTGCAAAATGTAGGCATAAACTATAGAATGTGTGAAGCCTGAAGTCCAAAGATCAAATAGACTTCCACAAAAGGTTCAAGGAAGATACAACAGCTTCCGTGGTGTAGCGGTAAGATTTGCTAATTTGTAATCAAGAGTCCCCGGTTCGATCCCGTCTGCCTCCTATATTTGCCGTTTTCAGTAGCAAGCTGCTCTTATTGTTAATATTATACAGTACACACATACATTTGGTTTGTGTCTGTAACAGCCGCTGTACATTTATCGAACTTGTAAAAGTTACCGTTCTCTTAAACTTGCTGAAGAACACAATCTTGCCTGTTTGTATTATGCGTGAGAACAGACAGCAAATGATTATTCAGCTCAGCCTTTGAGTCACATATCCAGCTTTTTCAGACTGTGATAATTTCAGATCTTTGAGAGGCTAAATTTTCTTGTTGCTCCAATGCTGCTTGCATGAGCAAGATAAGATGGCTTTAAAGCAAAAATAAAAACTCAAATCTGCAAAGTACTGCCTACAGAGTTGAAACCAAAGCAATGGCCCTGTTAGCTAGCCCTACTTAAAGTAACAACAAGCGTCCCACTACAGCCAAAGTTAAATTCAGGATAGAGATCTCAGTATTGTATTAGATGTGTGTACAGAGTACAATGAAATTGTTAATAGTATGTCTCTTTGAAACAGCTCACAAAATAAATAAAAACTAAACGTATTATCCAACATATATATACCATGGTTGGGCAATGTGTAAAATTCTCAGGTCAATCAGTCATCCCCTTAAACATGATTAACAATGTTACAACAGGGGAGCATTACTATTTTAATCAACTAAGACAACATTGCTTTTCTGTAATTCCTTTAACTTTCAATTTGACCACAGAGTATGCTCATTGTTAATAATGATATATTGTAATAAAGTACAAAAATACCTCATTTAATACAGAAAAGCACACATGGGTGAAAGGATGGATGTACTTATAAAAAAAAAACAAAAAAAAAACAGCCTTGTCTATTTGGCAACATTTTACCTTTAAAGCAAATAAGCATGGTGAGCCAAATTATTTAAGCAAAGTTATTTCTTCACTCTTTTAGGGATAATTTTTTTTTGTTTCTTTTCTCCCAGGGCTGAATATTTTTCCAAAAACTAACATTTTTTAAAAAAGAACACAAAGCAATTGTTTAACATATCAAAGCAACAAAAAATATTTACTTTTGACAAATGTTACTGTCTTGCATGTTGTATGAGCCTGCATACTCTATGATTTCACATACATATCACATACATTTTACACAGCAAAGTCTGATCTCGCTCAAAGCAGCCAATTTCAGTCATTGCCACATTGCACTCCTTACAATATGTGTTGCTTTGGTGCCTATTTTTCAATTGTCTGTTGCTGCACTTTCTCACATATATTGTTAGTGTGTACTGTAGAGAGACAAGTCACCCATTTGCCATCGTGCCATGCCACTGCCACCAAGTTTTCTGCCTGCATGAAAACCGTATTGTCACCTCTTTTCATCTTCTGAAACTTTATGAACTTTATGTATGGCATTATAGCCTGGCTCACCCCATGGGATTTGCTTCTGTTTATTACAGTAGTGAATAAAACTTTGCTGAAGTACAGCAGCTGGTGATCTGTCGTGTCCAACAGCAAGCCATGCCGTCTTGTAAACTCCGGCAGCCAGATCGGCTCTCAACGGATCAATGTCTGTGTATTTATCTCATGCGAACCTTGCCGTAGATGCATCGGCTGCGCGAAGGCACTCAACTGGCAGCAGATCCGCTGGCACGGCATCGGCTGGTGTCTGATCAGCTGATGCCGGCTTCTCACTCTCTTGCTCGATCTCCTGATCACTGCCAATAAAATCCGATTCTGAAAAATCAAGAGTCCGACTCCGCGATAATGCGCAAAACATCGTCTGCCGAGTGTTTTCTTTTCTGCACTTGCTTCGCTCCCTTTTCACATGTCGATGCCATCTTGCAATTGTTTACATTTCGCAACTCCACACGCAAGGTTTAGTTGCTGAGTCAACGAGTCTAGCATTCCTCCAAGCACAGAAGGAATGCCTGTGACATGACAGTGAGATTTGTCGCCATTAACAGCTGATTGTCGCCCAGTATCCCTGGATGTCGACTTTTGTCGACATTCGCCTTCAACCCCTCCTGTCGACAAAAGTCGAGATCCGCCCTAAAAGAGTTAATTAAGCTGGAAGGTTTCTGCTGCAAAAATATTCCTAAACGATACATTCACCTACACAGAACTAAATACATAAGAGATGTTGGCAGTATATAGATATGACTGTTAATACCAGTGTGACTTTATAACTATAGTTTTGCATCTCCACAAACTCAATTTGGAGCTCACATTGTTTTGTCAATCAGTGCATGAACAGAAAATGTGTATGCAGAAGCACTGAGTGTATTTTCACAGTGTACCGATCTTGCGCTCTCCTAACCAAGCTTGCTTGCCTTAGCTCCTGTAGTGTAGAGATTACTGCAAAACTAGTAAATCCTTTTGTTGGCTAGAACAGAAAACAAACTTTAGTTTAGAGAGCAGTAAAAGTAAAACAGATGGAAATGAGGCTGATAATGTAATAATTGTTTTTAAAAAGGGTGGGAGTTATATCATCATAACAAGGATTTTCAGTTATTTGGAACTGGGTTGGTTTTAGAGCTTCAAACTTTATCCAAGAAATGCTACTTTGCAAACTATGTGGTCATTCTGTGGTGGCTAAAGGTGGAACCACCAGTAACCTTTTAAAACAACTGAAAACAGCTTGTGAAGAAACTACTAAGCACATAACAGTCAGCACAGCTGCGGCACTTGGTTCAAAATATTAAAAAGTGTGTCCTACAAACGGTTTTGATCAAAGTATAATTTTTGACTGTTAAACCATGCAAGAGAAAGGGCAAATATTAGAGGGATAGAACAGGAAATCTCCAAGCGAAGGGCATAGAACCAATTCAGACCGTACATAAAGAAGGCCTCAGAAAGTTAATTCAAACCTTGGACCCAAGATACGAGATAAGTTGTAAATGTTTTAGTGAAATGTGTACACCATAGCGCCATAAAGAATGCTGTGACAAGGTTATGAACAAAATAAGTAATTTTACATTCTTTTCCCCAACAACCAACTTAAATGTCAAGCTGAACTATGTAGCCAAACTGCACATGTAGTAAATCTCACTATTCACTATATTGACCACTACTGAAAGAGTAAAATACATAAATAATCTCTCAATGCTGGATTGTTGTAGTAAATTTAATTATTTTGAACTCATGACAATTCTTGTCACAATTTCACCCACTGAAAGGGCATTTAGCACTGGAAGAAATGTAGTTGCATACCACAGGGCAGCACTAAAACCAGAAACTGTTAATAGGATGGCGTTTCTAGTAAAGAACACACAGAGAACATACTGGTTAATTTTAAAAGATAAAAAAAAACTTTGAAAAGGTTCAGTTCTAGAATACAAAGAGAAAAAAACCCCAACAAGTTCCACATTTACAGTAGCATTTTATAATTAATAATTCTAAATGGTTATTATTAACAACACTATTTTTAAAAATGGATCTTTTGTACTTTTTATAATCAAGAAAAAAGTGTAACTAATTATTTATATTTTTATAAAATACTGGTCTACCTTAGGTTTATCACAAAAGCATTTACACAATACCTCTGGTCACGAACGTTTCCGAACATGTACAAATTGGGTTATGATCAAAAAGTATGCCAAAATTTTGCATCAGCTCACGACCACACGCTCTGGTGGTGAACAAAAACACGGGTGGCCAGTTTCCCTACACACCAATGATTTCCCATTCTCCGTTTCCCATTTTCTTTTGTTTGCATATACAGGGCCTAACAAAGCAGCTGATGTTGCAAAAGTAGTTACAATGTTAACCAAGCAGAGGCCTTAAGTGCTGGAAGACGTGGAGAAACTATTGCTAGTGTGGTTGAACAAGAAGCAACTTGCAGGGGATAGCGTAAGCGAGCCGATCATATGCGAGAAAGCCAGGAAGATTTATGATGATTTGCTGAAAAAAAAAAAAATAAATCCTTCTTCGAGTGGCAAAGGTGATGAATTTAAAGCCAGTAAAGGATAGTTTGAAAAGTTTTGCAAGAGAAATGGCATTTAATTTTTTTTTCCCCGTGCTTAAAACTTAAAAAAAGTGTTTACAGCGAGTGGTTCGTAAGGGTCTAGCGCAAACTCTTACAATGTTAGTTTTCTCTGTTGTTCAAGGTTTTCAGTGTTATTCAATGTTTTTACATTTAGATTACTATCACACTGTACATTCTATGGTATAATTAATTATTTTTGTGCTTAAAAAAATATATTTACATACAGTTCGTATGGTCTGTAACGGATTAATTGTATTTACATACAACTTTATGGGGAAATTACGTTCAGGTCGCGTCCAGAGTTTTGGAACGAATTACGGTCGTGACCAGAGATACCACTGTAAAGAAAATATTTTCAGCTGTGAATTAAATTCATTAATTTTGAAGGGCTTATTTATTTATTTATTGATATTGCAATACAGTACAACATGATTGAACTGAGAAGATAAGAATTTTGTAAAGATAAGGATGATGGATAGGAGACTATGGGAAAGATAGGCTGAATGCTGCATAAATGCAAGAGTCTAAAAGGCTGAAAAAGTAAGTACCAGCAATGATTCACAAAATTCACAGTTCAATTTAATATATGAGTGCGGTCACAATTTAAAATATTTACGCTAGAGCAAAAATAAGATGTGCCTCATCCTGTTGCAGAATAAATTAAAAAAACATGACAGCTTTTAATTATGTGAAGTATTTTATGTTTTATTGTCAAATGTATTGTGGATACGTATTTTCTACTAATTTTATTAGTTAAAAAAGTACATCAATACAAGTTTGTTAACATCAACATTTAACACATGTGGTCTATAGTTTAATTATAAAAAATACCAAACACTATAATATAGAACATAAGGCTTCTCAGCATCTGGTTATGTAGGAGCTTAATGTAAATTTTATTTAAAAATAAAAAAATAAAAATAAATTGGTATCCAAATCGACTGATCCAGTAGCATGATACTGGAAAAAATGGACTGGACCAAAAAAAAAGCCTCAGCATCCCTATGAAATAGGATGTCCTGGGCAATAGTTAATTATTTTGTATTTGTCTTTCTTTTGCTTAAGATGAACATGTGAAGGGGCCTGTGGTTGTTTTAATTTAATGGTCACAGAGAACCCATGCAACAACTCTGGCCTGCAATAGCTTTTTTGTTGTAAAGCAACTGCATAATGTAAAAGCCTCTTAATAAGTGTAACCTGTTCTTCGATGTTTTATTTTCTCTCAGCATTCTTCCAACTTGGCAGGGAAACCTCGGGGATTGGTGGCAGGATTGGCACTTCAACCACTGTTTAAAAAAAAAAAAAAAACACAGCACACTATACCACTCCATTCGAACTAGTATGGTGCTAAGGTGTCATCCGTTGCACGGCTGTACTCGGGTCCTAATTTGGGATCCTAAGGTGGTTTGTCATGTGGTGGGTTGGGCAACATGCTGTGTCAGTGCGTGCTCCTAACCTTCTCCATTCTTATGATAGCTAGTATATTGCTATGTTACTAATAATCACATTTGCATGTAAAATGTATTTATTTTGTTACTAAGTTTTCAGCAAATTTGATGTCATTCAAGTTGTTACTTGAAAATAAAATAAATACTTTCACAAAGGTATAATGAAACAAGTGTGCATTTTTTCAAAAAATTCAAGTGACAGCAAGATACCAAGAAGACATGGTTCACCACCATTTGTGTGTCTGCTTGTATTCCTTCAGCAATATCTCTTACAAGTAGCAAAAATTTACACCAGGTGTTATAGACTCAAATCAAATGTATGTACAGTGCATCCAGAAAGAATTCACAGCGCATCACTTTTTCCACATTTTGTTATGTTACAGCCTTATTCCAAAATGGAGTAAATTCATTTTCTCAGAATTCTGCACACAACACCCCATAATGACAACGTGAAAAAAGTTTACTTGAGGTTTTTGCAAATTTATTAAAAATAAAAAAACTGAGAAATCACATGTACATAGTATTCACAGCCTTTCCTCAATACTTTGTCGATGCACCTTTGGCAGCAATTACAGCCTCAAGTCTTGTTGAATATGATGCCACAAGCTTGGCACACCTATTCCTGGCCAGTTTCGCCCATTCCTCTTTGCAGCACCTCTCAAGCTCCTCAGGTTGGATGGGAAGCGTCAGTGCACAGCCATTTTAAGATCTCTCCAGAGATGTTCAATCGGATTCAAGTCTAGGCTCTGGCTGGGCCACTCAAGGACATTCACAAAGTTGTCCTGAAGCCATTCCTTTGATATCTTGGCTGTGTGCTTAGGGTCGTTGTCCTGCTGAAAGATGAACCGTCGCCCCAGTCTGAGGTCAAGAGCGCTCTGGAGCAGGTTTTCATCCAAGATGTCTCTGTACATTGCTGCAGTCATCTTTCCCTTTATCCTGACTAGTCTCCCAGTTCCTGCCGCTGAAAAACAACCCCACAGCATGATGCTTCCACCACCATGCTTCACTTTAGGGATGGTGCCAGGTTTCCTCCAAATGTGACGTCTGGCATTCACACCAAAGAGTTCAATCTTTGTCTCATCAGACCAGAGAATTTTCTTTCTCATGGTCTGAGAGTCCTTCAGGTGTCTTTTGGCAAACTCCAGGCAGGCTGCCATGTGCCTTTTACTAAGGAGTGGCTTATGTCTGGCCACTCTACCATACAGGCCTGATTGGTGGATTGCTGCAGAGATGGTTGTCCTTCTGGAAGGTTCTCCTATCTCCACAGAGGACCTCTGGAGCTCTGACAGAGTGACCATCGGGTTCTTGGTCACCTCCCTGACTAAGGCCCTTCTCCCCCGATCGCTCAGTTTAGATGGCCGGCCAGCTCTAGGAAGAGTCCTGGTGGTTTCAAACTTCTTCCACTTACGGATGATGGAGGCCACTGTGCTCATTGGGACCTTCAAAGCAGCAGAAATTTTTCTGTAACCTTCCCCAGATATGTGCCTTGAGACAATCCTGTCTCAGAGGTCTACAGACAATTCCTTTGACTTCATGCTTGGTTTCTGCTCCAACATGAACTGTCAACTATGGGACCTTATATAGACAGGTGTGTGCCTTTCCAAATCATGTCCAGTCAACTGAATTTACCACAGGTGGACTCCAATTAAGCTGCAGAAACATCTCAAGGATGATCAGGGGAAACAGGATGCACCTGAACTCAATTTCGAGCTTTACGGCAAAGGCTGTGAATACTTATGTACATGTGCTTTCTCAATTTTTTTATTTTTAATAAATTTGCAAAAACCTCAAGTAAACTTTTTTCACATTGTCATTATGGGGTGTTGTGTGTAGAATTCTGAGGAAAAAAATGAATTTAATCCATTTTGGAATAAGGCTGTAACATAACAAAATGTGGAAAAAGTGATGCGCTGTGAATACTTCCGGATGCACTGTATATAATAGTAATAATAATAGCAGCTTACTACTCAAAATGGTAAATGTGGGGAGGACTCGGGATCAAACCTTCAACCTCTTGATTATGAGACAGCCTTTCTTACCTCTGCACCAGTAAAGCATACTGTACATGTCTAGTTTGTGTCAATTGATATTTGGTTTTTACACATTGACAGAAACATGTAAATTGAATCATTTGTTTTTCTTCAGTTACAGTCTTGAATAAAAGCACACTTGCTTTGTTATATCTTTTGTGAAAATGTTTATTTGATATTTAGACTTCAGTCTTCACACATTATACACTTCACATCAGCATTTTGTTTCTGTTTTAGTTGTGTTCAACATTTCTTGCCTCACATTTCCTGTCATCCTACATTTACAGATCATTGTAGATACGGAACAAACATGAAATGTATTTATATCCATCAACGATATATTATTTACCCTATACAATTCCAGACACCCAACTCCAAGATAAAGAGACTTCAGCGGAGAGAATTTTGTGTCCGACTTCAACTGCCTCGGTGGGGGATGGGATAGCAGGCTGGTTGACACATTTGTAAAACAAAGACATTGATAAAGAAGTGCAAGGGAATTTAAGGTGACCTGGCATTATGAATATTTTTGTAGGTTTCAGGGATTCTAGTGTTAAAAGCATATATTATATACACACACACACACACACACACACATACACAATGTATGTAAATGTACAGTATAAAGAACTATGTATTTTTAAATGGAAGTGCTCTATATAAGAATAAACTAATTTAAGTTTATTTTTGTTTGGTTTACTATGATGCCTGACAGTTTTCGCTAATCTAAATCGCTGTGTTGCTCTACAGTTTATAGTACGGCAATTAGTACTTTAAATAGTATTTATTTTCAAAAACCTTACTTTTCGTCGATTTTCTCAGACATCAGTGCTTTCACTGTTTATTCATTCCATCAATCAAATTAATAAATACTACTATAAGTCAACATCACATGTTTGGCCCTGCTCCATTTTCATCTTTGGTAATTGCATAATTTTTTTCATACTGGAGAATTCTGGTATACAACAGGTAGCACTGGCATTGAAACAAACTTTACAGTTGTGCAATATCAGCAGCATCTTAAGTAGTAAACACAATTAAATGATCGTGACCAAGATTGGAAATATTTTTAAAGGGCAATTTATGCCATCCAATTGCTGAAATTTTGTAAAAAATTATAACCATTTTGAAAAATACAGTGGAACCTCGGGACATGACCGTAATTTGTTCCAAAACTCTGGTCGCAACCCGATTTGGTCGTGACCCGAAGTAATTTCCCCTATAGGATTGTATGTAAATACAATTAATCCGTTCCAGACCGTACAAACTGTATGTAAATATATTTTTTAAAAGATTTTTAAGCATAAAAATAGTTAATTATACCATAGAATGCACAGTGTACCCTAAGTTCTTAGATAGATAGATAGATAGATAGATACTTTATTAATCCCGATGGGAAATTCTTGTCTATAAGCCGGACTCATGTATTAGCCGGAGACCAAAAATCATACGAATTTTTAAAATAAAATCGTATCATAGATAAGCCGGACTCATGGATAAGCCGAACGTACTATAACCTATAACTAATAGAAGGGAGGGAGGTCAGTGGTCTCACTCGCGCCCATTTAATTTCTTTAAGGGGGGAGAGAGTGTGAGATATTGCCGTCTCTCTCACTCCCCGCATGGCGCGGTTGGAGCGGCCGGAGCGCGTTCTTTCTGCTCTGGGCGTCGCCGAGTCAACACGAGCGCGTAGCGGTCATTTAAATTGTGATTTTATATGTAAGCATATTTAAATATATATCGCGGATTTCTGCGGACAATGGGTCTTTTAATTTCTGGTACATGCTTCCTCAGTTGGTTTGCCCAGTTGATTTCATACAAGGGACGCTATTGGCAGATGGCTGAGAAGCTAGATTGCTTACTTTTCTGTCAATCTTGCGCTGACTATCTGTGATCCTGACGTATGGGGATTGAGCAGGGGGGCTGTTTGCACACCTAGACGATACAGACGCTCGTCTAAAAATGCTGAAAGATTATCTTCACGTTGCTATCTTTTGTAAAGCTGATTCCTGAAAAGACATGCTGCACAGTGCTTCGCATACTTAAAAGCTCGAAGGGCACGTATTAATTTTTGACTGAAAAACAAACTCTCCCTCTCTCTCTCTTTGTCTGCTCCTGACGGAGGGGGTGTGAGCTGCCGCCTTCAACAGCTTTGTGCCGCGGTGCTTCGCATACTTAAAAGCCAAACAGACATATTGATTTGTTTGCTTCACTCCTTTGAAGAGGAAGATATGTTTGCATTCTTTTAATTGTGAGACGGAACTGTCATCTCTGTCTTGTCATGGAGCACAGTTTAAACTTTTGAAAAAGAGACAAATGTTTGTTTGCAGTGTTTGAATAACGTTCCAGTCTCTCTACAACCTCCTGTGTTTCTGCGCAAATCTGTGACCCAAGCATGACAATATAAAAATAACCATATAAACATATGGTTTCTACTTCGCGGATATTCTTATTTAGCGGGTGGCTCTGGAACGCAACCCCCGCGATGGATGTATAAGCCGGACTTATGTATAAGCCGATATTCTATTTTTTCATTTTCACAACTTTTTTCCTTAGATAAGCCGCGGCTTATTGACAAGAACTTAGGGTAATAGTAAACTAAATGTGAAAACATTGAATAACACAGAGAAAATTAACATTGCAAGAGTTCATGCTATAGCCTTTCGAACTGCTTGCTGTAAACACTTTTTTTTTTCATGAGTTTTAATCACAGGGAAAAAATTAACATTTGAAAAATCTGTAATTTATACAAAAACTAACCATAAACAACCAAGAAAACTAACCTTGCATGAGTCGAGTCCTGGCATGAAGGAAGTGAGGAGGAACTGGGTGGACAGGAGATTACAGTTTTGAGGTAAAGTCTGTGATGATGCAGGTTCGCTGCATGCTCCCATCTCGCTTCTGGGAGCCCTTAAATCAGTCACCGTCGGTAATGTTACCGATGAGCATGACAGTGAGGCACTACTGTACAATGGAGCAAGGGGATGGTACAAAAAGTGCCAAGTGCTTTTATTAAAATCAACAATCAAAAACAAAGCCCAAATTAAATAAAGTCCAGTGTTTTCAGAATCCTTCAATAAATAAATAATCCCATAAAAGCAGAAGTGAAGTGGAGGTTAAAATCCAATAGAAAAAAGTGTTCATTAAATACAACGAGGTTAAAACAATGCTGGAAGCAGTCTCTTTAAAAATAAGCCCGGTGCATTCTTTAACTGGTGACCCCCGCTGCCTTCTCAGCCTTACGCGGCCAGCTGTCCTCCTTCTGGTCACTCCAGCTCCTTGATTGCTCAGCTGGAGCGACCGCTTCCTTCTGCCCCACCGAGTGTCAGTCAAACACCTCTGCTTGGGCTCACTGTCCAGCTGCTTGCCTGCGAGCACGCGCTCGCTCGCACCGGTTCTTTCCACACTGCTTCCTGCTTACTTCCTCACTCCGCAACCTCCGTCTTTCTTCTCTTTCTCCTACCTTTAGCCGCCTCGTGCTTCTATTTATGAAGTGGACGTGGCAGCTGTAGCGCGGCGATTAATTATTTAAAACTGGCCTCTTGACGTGAGCTGTGGACCCGCTATATTACAAAGTCCCTCTGCGCGATACACGTCTGACCGAGAACAATGTACTGTACAGGGAGAGACCAAACACGTGTAAATCACTGGCGCATACGAAACAGAAGGGAAATGAAATACAGCACAAAGAGTTCACAGCGAATGCACAGGGAAAGACTGAACACGTGCGGAAATCATCAGCGCGTACGAACCGGAAGGGAAACTGGCTTGTTCGTCACCTGAGTGTGTGGTCGTGAACAGATGCAAAAGTTTGGTGAACTTTTTGGTCGTAACCCGATTTGTACGTGATCCGAGATGTTTGTGACCCGAGGTTCCACTATATGCAAGATATTTTACCTCATCATAATAGTGAAAGTGATCTTAGTCTCATCAATAGCAGAAAAACAAATTAAGTAGTACTGTTAGTCGTCGACTTATGACCTGTGTGTCTTACGACAATTCAACTTACAACCACTACCCTGTCTCACAGGCAAATGACACTTTTCGCCATACCAGCTCTGTATGCCATGACTTATTCATCTCAAACTCAGTTTATTATTCTCCATCTCACGGTTAACACTGGGATAGGCTCACACTGATGACATAACATAACACAGACAAAGAAAGGATTTGTGAAGTTGTTAAAGGTTTGGCACCCATGCAAGCAACAGTAATAATGAAATAAAATAAAAAAATAATTCACAAAAAACATGTTAGAAAATCTACACAATGTGCCAAATTTTATGATAAAAAAAGGATATAAAACAAACAATATGACTTAAGGGACTTATTATGCAGTACTATATATTATATATATATATATTTTGTCACGCACGCGCGCTTAGGGAGCCGCGTAACGACCCAAAATGTAACGTGAAACCACATGCCAGAAGGGAATGGCGCGGTACTAACCTCTCTCTCTTTATTTTCTGCAGAAAGAAAGACGCACCGCCGCCATGAATCGGCCAAGAATACCTGAAAACACATCGCCACTTCCGCCTTCCCTTTGTCGCTTCACGATGACATCAACAATCCCAGCATCCATCACAGTTCCTTCCCAGCATTCCATTCACCTATTTCCAGTCCCTCGTCATAAATGTTCCTCACTCCGCCATCTAGGCAGCTGTCTTAGGAATGCCAATATTGAACGAAATAATTTTGTTTTGTAATATATTGATTGTTACAGTATACAGGGCCGGAAAAACCCCAAACCTTTATACTGTCTGAGTCTTTCTTTTACAATATATTATATATGGTCAGGTTGGAATACACATACCAGTCCATCTTACGTCCAGATCGACCTACGACTGGTTTGTTGGGACCGAACGTGGTCATAAGTCGATGACTACCTATATAGCTTCATTACCCTTCTTTTCTTTTTAAAAAAATACCAAACCATAAGCAATAAAATTTCAAATTAAGAAATATACAGATTCAGCTTCCTTTCCTTTTAATTAACCTCCTTATGCATTGCATTTAATCCCAAAACAACATGTAAAAAGTGTTACATAAAAAAATTTACATTTTTGTTAAATCTCAAAGGTATAATAATGAAACAATTAATAGTAATGATGAATAAAAATTATATGAAACGAACAATAACAACAAAAATAACAGTAATAATAATGCCAAAACAGTATATAATCTCAAAACGAGTCCTTTGTGTGGTAAATCTTAAAGCATGGTGAAAGACACAATCCAACATCACAGTCAGGATAATTGTGTCCTTCTTTGTGGATTTTTTTTTTCCCCAAACTGACCAGTTTTTGAACAGCACACTGTGCAGGTACGCTTTGGATTTTGCTTCTTCTCGTTGGTGGTATATATAAAATGAAATGTCTACCAATAAGATGCTCTGATTGATCTGCAATGTGCTGGGTCGACAGTGTCTCTTCAACAGTAGTGTCAATGGTGGATGTGCGGCAATGATTTGTTCAATAGATGCCATATGAAGTTTGCATGAGAGACAGTTTTGTCAGCTTTCAACACAAATTAATTCCAAATGCACTGTTCGAGCAGATGGTGAAATATCTTTTTGTAATATTTCTTTTGTTGCTTTCTCATAATTGAATAGAAAATCAATTTCTGATCAGCATGATCTATACTTCCATAGTGTTACTATAGTCAACCACAACTCAAGGCTTAGTAACCCGTTTGTTGCCTCTAGCCTGAACAGTGATTGTAGCAGCATTATGCACCTCTTTTTTGTCTTTCCATTTCACCACAAGCAGTTTCTTTCGGCTAGGCTGCTAGTGCAGTCTCTGTTTTGCTCTGGCAAAGTCTCCAGGCAAGCTACGATGGTTGGGATGCACTGTTCCATATGCATCAGTCTTTCTTTGCAGCAAGATTTCAAATAGCTCTGGTGATGAATACAAATTGTCCATGGTCACACAGTAACCTTGACCTAGCAGAGCATCCATCAAAGTAGGCACCATCAACATAGAAAATCTGTACCAATTGTATTTATCATCAAACTTTGTTCCTTTTCCTGTGTACAGAACCAAATTCCAAACATATCCAGTCTTTGATTCACAGAGCATGAAGAATTGTATCCCAAATCTTGTTCTTTTTGATATAATGTACTGTATCCATGACAGCCTACCCTTATAAGCCATGACACTTTTGTCTATGCTGACATCACGATCCAGAATGTACACATTATGGAAATTTGTCAAAATGGCCTGGTATATCTCCCAGAATTTTTTCAGTTTTGGTGCTGGATGGGCATTCTCATCAAAGTCTTCATTGTTTGTAAAGTGGTGATATTTCATTATCAGTGAAAGCCTACACTCTGACATGATCTCTCCATAGAATAACGTTGTCAAAATTTTGTTCTTGAAGAAGCAACAACACTGCTCAAGTTTTCCTCTAAGTCCCTGCAACATCAGTAAGCCCAAAAAAGGCCCAGATGTCATCAGCAGATACCAGTTACCGTTTTTTTGTGCGGGAAAACAGCTTACATGTGTGGTTATTTACCTGACACCATTCAGCATAGTGTTTCATCTGCAAAAATTCTTTGTATTATATCATTATCCAGAAATAACTTCAGGTAACTTATTGGATCTTGGTTGGCAATATCCACTTTTATTCCTGGCTGCCACAAAAAAAATCAAAACAAGGTGGTGCAAGTTTATTTGCAGCAGTGTCAACAGGAACTCAAAAGCAAGTATCGGTTTCGGATCCATCAGAATCACTTTCACTCTCAATGTCTGTTTCTATTTCACCACCTCAAGACAGTTTTATTTCTTCATCACTGCTGATGAGAGGCTCCTCGACATCCTGAATATCACTGTCACCAGCAACAGCATGTAATACTTGCGCTGTAGAAAGACGTTTTTTCCCTGGAGCCATTGTCAAGATTGTTACTAGGACTTTGCTGGTCACACAACTCCATTTTGTCCTGGGTTACATTCAGACGTATCGCATACGCAAGACGCTTGGGTGTAATGCTTGTGTGAGAGGTGTCTAAACCATTGTCCGAGTGATGCTCAGGACTAACTAACACTTTTGGCTCTTATTTTATAGCCCGAGTAATGCTTGGGTTTAACGTTAAAAGAGTTAAACAAAATTGTCAAATCAGAAATAATATATTGCCAACATCAAAAGAAAACATTTTACACAATTCTAAAAGAGACAACTGTGCAGAGAATAATAAAGGCTGGACTGGAGAGGGAATATATTTGAAGAAGTGTTGACCAAAAGAAAGAGTAATCAATCACACTCATCAGGAAGTAAAAGTTGTTACTGCAGTTTATGCTGCAACATTCACATACAGCATAATATCCAGGTGGTTCGTCATGTGGTGGGTGCGGTAGAGCACTATCATCGCATGCTCTCAACCTCTCTCTTCTCTCTCTCCAAGTTGCTCTTGTTGATTATGCACAGAAAAGTTAATGAAACACTACTTTCCACAAGAAAGTCAGATGGTGAAAATCCTAGGGCTGTATCAGACCTGTTCATTTCAAAGTACAGAGGATCGGCAGCAGCCTGCTTTTTACAAACATCCAAGTGTGTATATAACGTACTGAGTGATTTAGAGGTCACTTTGCTCTGACACGGTAACTGCCACATTATAGACCACTTGACCCACACTTGTGCAGCACAGGTGGTCCACAGACAGCATCTACTTAGAACTTTAATAAGAGCATTTTGCCTTTTGTCTCAGGTTACTTCACATATTGACTATGATGTCAACTGGATTTAAATTGTCAAGTGCGTGACTGTTTAATGATTCGGATAGAAGAAAGATTGTTCAAAAAAAAAGTGGGGAAGAAACACAATTATTGATTTCAAAAAGGCAAAGACAAAAGTACACAGCAGCATATGGTTTTGCACCATAAGATAATCTGACATACTGTGTGTGTGACGTACATGACATGGTTGAAGTTTCCTTATTCTATGATGATAACAAAAAAACAAACAATTTAAAAGGAGTCACTGAAGAAAGGGGTAGGGCACCATCCTGGCTTGAATAGCTGGAAAATTGAAAACAGCTTCCTGGGGCCATGAGGAATATAAATTTGCATGTGGCAGGACCACTCCTAAAGTAGTCACATTTGAACACCCACAGGGCTGCATGGGAGTTGTAGTTGCAACAAGTAGCCCTGTTGGGGTCCTTGGGTCCTGCTGGATGGAACTGTTGGGAGGAGGCTCTCCTGTCATTTTCAAGTTCCACCAGACCCAGAAGTGCCAGGTGAGTCCAAGTCAGGAGAGGAGTTTTGCAAAGCATGCCTGAAGCAGAGGAGAAAGAAAATGGAAGGGATAATTGTTTATTGCTACCTGTGTGATGTTCTTGTGCATAGAATCTTTTTGGAGGGCTATGATCTATGAAAGGTACTGTGGTAAAAAATAAATAAAATGGTGTCTTGCACATTATTTCTAGAATCTGGGGTCTGAGATTTCCCCTATAGGCCACAAAGGTTAATAATGATAAATCTTCTGTGCAACATAAAAGAGAAACACTCTTGTCCTTCAGTATTTCTGCATCATAGCCAAATTAATTCATAAACTTGACAGAGATGTCTAAAAGATTAAATAGTGTTAGATCACATTAGTTTTCAAATACGCACACTCCACCCTGCACATGTGTTTTACACAGACTTAAGCCACTATAATTTATGTACCATTTATAAATCGAGCACTGACACTATAAAATAAAAAAAAGTTTAGCTTTAGTTTTCATAGAGATATACTGATATGGGAATTCTAGGCCAATGTTGATATAAGATAATGTTTATGTACCTATCTGCTAAAGCTGATACACACATTTACAAGATACTGAGAAAAATGAGACTAGATCTGCATGTATGAGAATTACAGGGAAATGTGACATTTTCTGTACAACACTTCAAATTCTGCATACCGTGCAAGTAATTCAAAATAAATGACACCTGCCACATTGTGTTCTTGTGTTCTACTTTGGCAATAGTAGGGAACTAACTCCAGTTGTTATTCCAGTATTGCAGTAGATTTTCATTCCTTGGATTTGGTGCTTCTAACAGAAATCCTTGCACTTGCCAAATAATTAAAGATGCATGCATATACATCTTTATATTCAATACCATCATTCATGTCTAAAAAGACAAACCTGCATTTTGCATTTGCAAAATGTATGATATGGCTGATGTTAAAAACAAAAAGAATATGATATTTCAACTATCTATTTTGAGAGAGAGAGAGAGAAATTGAAAAAGGGGGAACAAATATTTTAAAACATAATTCTGCCATTGGATTATTTTCACAATATCAGGTATTTTGAGCTGTGAATATAAACTAAAAAAAGATAAATTAATAAATATAGAATACAAAAACACATTAGTATGTTTAGTTTTCAACAGTTGGCAGACTCTCTTCACCTACCTACCTGTAGTTCAGTAGTGACATTGCAAACTCAGGAATTTTACAAAGTGTGTATCACTTTGTTGTTAAATGACTTTTTTAAAGCAAAAGTGATTGGTCAGCAACAATATGCTGATCTTGTATGATGACGTAGTCAGTCTCTCAATCAGTGTTTTATTTTCAGAAAGGATTTCTCCTGTGCGAAGTGGCAGGTGAATTATTGTCAACAAAATGCAGGCACCCGAGAAATAAACTGAAACATTACTCGTAATTTTTATGTCCATACGGTAAAGGTTTTGATCAACAGCACATTCCGATTTCAGGCATTTAAATTGCATCTTGATATACAACAAGTGCAAAGAAAGGTGGCACAGTAAATCGCTTTCTATTTCACACACTTTATGTGCCGGGTTCAGCTTGCTCTAATGGCAGGGGCACATGGACAACTCTGCTGCATCAGGTATACAGTAAACCAAGGACAAAGCAATTGCTTATCCTCTGCAGGATCAGGGTTACTGCGTACTGTGCTTGTCGCACAATGTTTAACATTTAACACTGGGCTCTGATCTGCTCTTCCTCACACTCTCCTGATCTGCCTTCTCCAGACCGTGTCTACCACAGAGGTGGTTCTGAGCTGCAGGTGTTCTTCAAATCTGAAAATGGGAGCTAAAAAATCTGGACTCATCTTCTCATATATACATACATACATACAAACACACAGAGTTTATCAACAATTTGTATTTATTGTAAAATGTGGATGGCTATAGATAGAGCATAACCTTATAAAACTAAATGCAAGGTGCAATATAAACCCTGGATAGGCATCATCCTTCACAGGGCATACACCAACACAGACCCACACTAACTTACTGTCAAATATATCCACTGCCTACACATACCATCCAAAGAAACATGTTGCCTTTGCACTTTTCTGCTAAACATTTTGTGCATTTTGAAAAACGCGGACTATGCACTTGCTGCTTGCCACACAGCATTTCACAGCTGATATTTTCACCACTTACAATATGTTTACATTTTACATACATAAATTTTACCTATTGATAGGTGACAAAATTTGACTTCTTAAAACTACAGATGAATATGTATACAAATGCTAAAAAATTGTGCATACTTAGTTCTTAACACTGGGAGTGGTGCTAGTAGATTAGGGAGTCTTGGAGCAGCACTCATTAGTTGTGTTTACTTAGAGTATATGGTAGCCTAAACATTCCCTCAAATTAAGCAGCAGCAGGAGGCATTCCTAACAATGTGATAACTGCTTGTGTGTTTTTTTTTGCATAACCTCCAAAACAGGTCACAACTAACACTAGCATTATTTTAAAATATGAAATATGACAAGATGGCGGAACTGAAGAACTTTTACCATTTATACATATACATACTGTATCTCTTTAGATTCTTACACATATACAAAACAGCAGTTACAAACATTCTTCAATTTCTGCTTTTGGAAGAAATTAATGGCAAATTTTTTACATACATTATTGCTGATGATGTTTATGACAAGCTTAGCTCAATAAATCATTTCTTTTTTCATTAAATGCATGTTTACGTGCTTGTGGGATTATAACCACTATCATAGGATTTTAACACACTTCTTAAAATTGAAATCAGATTACAAATATTAGCCTCTTAACTGATTCTTTTTTTAATTTTCTAAATATGACCAGTATGGATATAGTCTTTCTTTAAACAGCAAAGACAAGGCAAAAAACAATTAACTAAGGCTGGGAGGAGTGGTGAATATGTAATGCAGTCTATGGTTATATAGTCTATGACAAATAGTACAATTATACTTGTAGATATACTGACACTTCGTTTGTATGGTATTGCCTTTTTTGCTTTAGCGATACAATTCTCTGTCTAGTAAAACCTTTGTGGGGCAGCAATGTCTAAAATACCTTTGATACAAAATATTTACTACTATTCAGTCTCTTTTCAGTTTCCAATAGAGCATATTCATGAAAACTCAGGAAACTATTGCATTTTTTCAAAAAAGGTGAAATAAGTTCCGACAGGATTTATTTTGGTTTCTTTTTTTATTTCACAAAATCTGTGATTTTGACAGGGGTGTGTAGATTTTGATGTCCACTGTATATCTTAACATCTACTCAAAAAAGAAATGTGGTCAACTGCTCTGCTATTCAGCTGGGAATGAGATAAACACACAACAAATACCATCTGAAGTACAATGTGAATACATACAGTGGGTACGGAAAGTATTCAGACCCCCTTCAATTTTTCACTCTTTGTCATATTGCAGCCATTTGCTAAAATCATTTAAATTAATTTTTTTCCTCATTAATGTACACACAGCACCCCATATTGACAGACAAAAAAAAGAATTTTTGAAATTGTTGCAGATTTATTAAAAAAAGAAAAACTGAAATATCACATGGTCCTAAGTATTCAGACCCTTTGCTCAGTATTTAGTAGAAGCACCCTTTTGAGCTAATACAGCCACGAGTCTTCTTGGGAAAGATGTAACAAGTTTTTCACACCTGGATTTGGGGATCCTCTGCCATTCCTCCTTGCAGATCCTCTCCAGTTCTGTCAGGTTGGATGGTAAACGTTGGTGGACAGCCATTTTTAGGTCTCTCCAGAGATGCTCAATTGGGTTTAAGTCAGGGCTCTGGCTGGGCCATTCAAGAACAGTCACAGAGTTGTTGTGAAGCCACTCCTTCGTTATTTTAGCTGTGTGCTTAGGGTCATTGTCTTGTTGGAAGGTAAACCTTCGGCCCAGTCTGAGGTCCTTAGCACTCTGGAGAAGGTTTTTGTCCAGGATATCCCTGTACTTGGCCGCATTCATCTTTCCCTCGATTGCAACCAGTCGTCCTGTCCCTGCAGCTGAAAAACACCCCCACAGCATGATGCTGCCACCGCCACGCTTCACTGTGGGGACTGTATTGGACAAGTGATGAGCAGTGCCTGGTTGTCTCCACACATACCTCAGTGCAAGACACATGACAGCCCGCATGGAGTTTGCTAAAAGACACCCGAAGGACTCTGAGATGGTGAGAAATAAGATTCTCTGGTCTGATGAGACCAAGATAGAACTTGTTGGCCTTAATTCTAAGCAGTATGTGTGGAGACAACCAGGCACTGCTCATCACTTGTCCAATACAGTCCCCACAGTGAAGCATGGCGGTGGCAGCATCATGCTGTGGGGGTGTTTTTCAGCTGCAGGGACAGGACGACTGGTTGCAATCGAGGGAAAGATGAATGCGGCCAAGTACAGGGATATCCTGGACAAAAACCTTCTCCAGAGTGCTAAGGACCTCAGACTGGGCCGAAGGTTTACCTTCCAACAAGACAATGACCCTAAGCACACAGCTAAAATAACGAAGGAGTGGCTTCACAACAACTCTGTGACTGTTCTTGAATGGCTCAGCCAGAGCCCTGACTTAAACCCAATTGAGCATCTCTGGAGAGACCTAAAAATGGCTGTCCACCAACGTTTACCATCCAACCTGACAGAACTGGAGAGGATCTGCAAGGAGGAATGGCAGAGGATCCCCAAATCCAGGTGTGAAAAACTTGTTGCATCTTTCCCAAGAAGACTCGTGGCTGTATTAGCTCAAAAGGGTGCTTCTACTAAATACTGAGCAAAGGGTCTGAATACTTAGGACCATGTGATATTTCAGTTTTTCTTTTTTAATAAATCTGCAACAATTTCAAAAATTCTTTTTTTGTCTGTCAATATGGGGTGCTGTGTGTACATTAATGAGGAAAAAAATTAATTTAAATGATTTTAGCAAATGGCTGCAATATGACAAAGAGTGAAAAATTGAAGGAGGTCTGAATACTTTCCGTACCCACTGTATATTAGAAGCTTTTAAGCCTTTTGGGACTGGCTGTACATTGGACTATATATTCTGTGATAAGGAGACATTTGAAGAGAATGCAGGTAGTGTGGTGTAGTTATGGACTTCAAACCCCAAGTTTGTGGGAAGCCCCGCTACTGACAATCTGTGGCCATGAACAAGTCACTTGACCTGCCTAAATTCCGATTGAAAAAAAGAAAGAAATGTAACCAATTGTATCATAAATGTTGTAAGAAAACATTCCCATTGGAGGAGAGGCTGTAGAGACAGCAGTTTCAATGTTCTTTAAGTTACCACCACTAGCAATATGAAATGGGCAAAACTCACCTTGGCTATAAACAAGACGGCTCATGAATGGCTTTGATGTTCGAAGATGTCTTCATTTATGCTTAAAAATTTCAATACATTATAGACTAGAGTTCATAGTCACTTGCCAAGTATCATTCTGGTATGGCACCAGCTCAGGTTAGGACTACAGAGGTAGGTGAATTTGGCACTGATTATTGGTGCTACAAAAGTGCCTTCCATTCATGATATACAGTATAATAAGGTGCCTTTGAAAGGCAAATAGCATTATTGAAGACCTCAGTTACCCTGTACGGTTGATTTTGCAAATGATACAGAATGAATATTACTTTTACCACTAGATTCAGAGACAATTTTAAATCAACAGATCATATGGTTACTAAACAGCCACTCTTACCAACAAATGCATTGTTTCTTATGTATGTGTATATTTTACGTATATGTTATATTCAATGTATGATGTTGCAGTCACTGTTATATCTGTCACTACGGAGATCTTGATAGTAAACAATGATGCTGATGTTACATACCAAAACTTGAACACACACACACCACCCAAATTTTTGCTGGTACTGCAACTCGCGCATGCGTTGCATTAATTTCTGATTACATGCTCAGAGGATGCGTCAAAATGTGTGGGAATGTGTGGCAGTCAAGATGCATGCACATTGGCGTTCTGAGCATTAAGTATAAACCTGGCCTAACTTGAACTTGAAATACGAAACCCATACAGTAAGTATATATCCAATACCTTACAGAACTAAATGTTTGTTGTGGAAAGACAACAGCAATAACTAAAATGTTTATTTTAACCTGAGAAAAGTACCTTTTTTGTTTAACAGCAAGTTAACTTGATAACTTACCACTGCATCAGCCTAATCCATTTAGCACTTTTCCATTCAAGTATTCTTTTTCACAAGGTACATACTGTTTATAAGCGCAAAAAACTATATTACAATAGTGCAGTATTTACAAATGAGGTTCTGAGAGCCAGAAAAGTAATAAAGAAATACAAGAGTATGAATATTAAGCAATGGCAGGTTGAAATGAATTCAATATATAATCTTCAGAAAGAGCTGGGAAATATGGACTTAAACTGATACTGCAATTATTTTGAATGCGGTATTTGATATTTCTTTATATGTTCTCAAAACACATTAAAGACTGAAGAGCTGCACTGTTCAGACATGTATATAGTTATTCTCTATACAGAGTGCAAAGGCTGATATAATTTGCTACAATAAAAATGTAAAATATTAGCAAAGGCACCATTTTCCCCAAAATGTAACAATTGTATGAATAGCTGTGAAAACAAACATACACACATTTTCTCCAACTTTTTTTTGTTTTACTTAACTACTTGTACTTATGTTACCAATTTATGAATTGGTGTTCAATACCTCAAATGCCCTGGCTGTCATCTGTGTCTGCCAGTCTGTATGCTTATTTGTATGTATTTTTCTCTCACTGGGCGTTTATATTAAAAAAAAAAAAAAAAAGTCAAAGGCAAAGCACTCGATTCTTTACCGGCTGGTTATGTGGGTGCCAGAATGATGAACAAAAGGTCTGAAAATAGTCCAAAAGGCCAAGAAACTGCAAAGAAGACATGCATATCACCCACTTATGAGAAAATTATACTCGATCTCCCTTTGACACTTTTGGTTAATGGATCTGCACATGCACTTGATCACCCTCATGAGCAACACAGCAAAGTTTTGCAGCAAGTCAATAAAGCAAGCAAGAAAAATTATAGTGATATAAATAAAGTAATAATAAATACTTTATTATGGACTAAAAAAAGAAGAAGAGAGGATAACAATAACTGTTTCAATACCAGTTACAAGTGAAAGTAATAATGATTGCAAGCAGCATTATGATGAAAATTACTTTTCAAATACTGGAAGAACTTTTTACCAGATTAAATTTGAAGAATATTCTGCAAAGTACTGATGTGTACAGAGTGGAGAAAGCATTACAACTAAGCAAGGCAATGTATTGTGCCATATGCACAGAATATCCAGATTATTTTCAGGCAAAACTAATTTTAGGATTGAAATGGTGAGAAATTACAGTAACATTAGACTGTTTAAAAGTCAGGCAGCCTGCAATATCTAACATATGCTGATGAACTGCTGTGTCATTTCATGAAAGGCGCAACTTAGAAACAAAAATGTACAGTGTACCCTAAGTCTTTAACTGACAGGGCTTGCTACCTCTGAATAAATGACCTATGCAGTCACAGAGAGGAACCTCCTCAAAAAGGCATCCCAGAGGTTGAGGAAAATCTCCTTATCGTTGGCTCAAAAACAGAATTGTGACATCTGAGTGTGACCATGCTTTTTCAGGCTTAAACCTCACATCTACTAACACAACAACGATCTCAATGGTCCCAGTGTGACAAATTGTATTGCAGCTGTATACATAAGTTGCTGAAATGTGGTCAATTAAATGTGTATGACACTGTAAAGGACATACTGCATCCCAGAATAACCCTGAAGGTCAAACTGATGATGTTTTTGACAGAGAAACTAATTTGAGCCATCTAAATTTGATCTGGAAAAAAAAAAGGGATTACAATAAAAATTCAGTGTTTCAGTTCATTTTTGATAAAATAATTGTGTACTTTGAAAAAAGACCACACATCAACATGACATAATCCACCTATTTGCTAAAATATTCTCTTTCAAGATGCTGATTGTGTTTATATTGTGGTAGATAAATTCTATGCACTTGTGTACAACAAAACCTTACACATAAATACTGATGTAAAAAATTGCATGTATCCCTCTACCCGCCATATAAGGCTGGTGTTACTAGAAAAACTACCTAGACTAACAGGTTTACAAAGCTGGTTGTCCAGCAGACTACCATATTCATTGCCAATTTGTCCAACCCTGCCATGACTAACCTTTGCTCACAAATTAATATGGTTGCACAGTCAATTCACGTTATCCATGGGGTTTATGTTCCTGAAAAACCCATACATTGATGATGAAGCACTGAGCACAGAATTGTGTACCGCAAATCAACTAAGCTCATTCATCATGGGCATGAGAGTCAAACCAGGTCAAGACCAACAAGTATGGACAGTGTGATGCAGACACGCCTTGCACTCTCGAGGCCTGGTAATGATGCTTCCATAGGTTCACCTATAGAAACCTGGTTTCCGATTTTTATTTCCTGTTGATAGTTAAGTTTGATCATTTTTCTCAGCGCTTTGCCACAGGCCACAAGCGACCATGGCACAGCTGATCCAAGGACCTCACTAAACTATCCAGTCAATAGTAGTGACAAGCAGTGTACAAAGGGCTCAGTCTTAATCAGCACAAGTTCATAACCATTATTTATTGGGAACTCCTTGTTTGTAGGGAATAATTGCAAGCCCTGGTCTCCTTTACTGTGGGGTTCAACAGCTTACCAACACCTCTTTGCGCCAGACAGACACTCCTTGATTCATTCATTAAAAAGTGCACAAGCAGCCCTGAAAATCCAAGTGCATCACATGCCTGATATTGCTCAATCACATGTGTTGCTTCTGTGTGATTGGCCTCGCAGAATTTTTTTTCTACTCCATATGGTCACGAATAGGATTGATTAAACCACGAGTGTCGCGAATTGGGGAACCAATTTTATAATAGCAAATACGAGAATATTGGGCAAACTGAATCTGTGGATAGCAAGGATTTACTGTATATCTGACTCAAAGGGCACAAGGACAACAAATTAATAAATGGGCTTTTTTGTGATGAAATTTTGATTGAAATACAAGACAAACACTTTAAAGTGGAACATAGGCCATTTGTATGAAAAAAATGTTAAAAAATACACAAAAAATATATGTGGAATATGTAATTATTATAATTAGTAAGCTCAATTCACTTGCTAAACAAAAAATACAAACTCAAAATGAAAACACAATGGTTAGTAATGCAGTTTACCAAATAACTGATACATGAACATTGTATACTTTTCACAAAAGAAAACTATGAAAGCTGCTATTTTAATTCAACACAGAGTAGACAATTTGTGCAAAGGATGGATGGGTGAATGCTTATAACATGCATCTCACTTTCGATGTGAATTTCTGGATAGTGTGCTTATCTGGGCACTGATGAAATACAAGTATTTTAGGGAGTAAATAATGTAGGTGAAAGTGTGTTTAGCAATGCGATAAGTTACAGCAGCAATTATCTCCATCTACTGCTTGTCCGCTCATAGGCTATGAAACAGCTAAACTTTTTCAGTGATGAGTGGTAAGGAAATTACATGCATTGTCAAATCACAAAAGTTTCTAATCAATTTAAAACACCTTTTAAGAGCAATTCAGGAGAAGGTTTTGATAAATATAAAAAACTATACTGAAATAAAGGAGAAAAATCACAGTAAGTTATTTCATGTCAAAGTTCAAGTAAAAACAATTTCAAAGCAGAGTATAGCAATTTAATGATATACTAAAATAATTCAATTACTTGATTTATTTGGGGCGCAGTGGTAGCGCTGCTGCCTCGCAGTTAGGAGACCGGGTTCGCTTCCCGGGTCCTCCCTGCATGAAGTCTGCATGTTCTCCCCGTGTCTGCGTGGGTTTCCTCCGGGTACTCCGGTTTCCTCCCACAGTCCAAAGACGTGCAGGTTAGGTGCACTGATGTTTCTAAATTGTCCCTAGTGTGTGCTTGGTGTGTGGGTGTGCGTCCCGCGGTGGGCTGGCGCCCTGCCCAGGGTTTGTTTCCTGCCTTGCGCCCTGTGTTGGCTGGGATTGGCTCCAGCAGACCCCCGTGACCCTGTAGTTAGGATATAGCAGGTTGGATAATGGATGGATGGATGATTTATTTGGCTGTTCTAATGTTGTAATATAGAAATGATGGTATACCTTTGAAGGAGAAAAAAATTTTGAGATGTGTGAATATTTTAAGAAATTTGACTTTGATTTTGCCAGGGAGGCACAGGGCATGTTGCTGCCACCATAAGTGCATCGACAGTAACTTCATCTGCTGCACTGCATGCACTGTCATCCCAGATAAAACCAAACTATCTATAAAACAGCAGAACATACTCTACCTGTTCTAATCTCTTTTCTTCTGACCCTAGATTATTTTTTCCCCCCTCACAGTCATCACTAGCTGGCAACATCAATAGAGTCAACTTGGATGTCCTTAGAAACAACAGAGTTGTGGGCATTACATAAGTGATATTATAGGTATTGCAGGCCTGCAGTTAGACCAGTTAACAATAGTGCTAGAGATTTTGAGGTTTTTATTGAACAATCAGAAGTAGCAGTAGAAAAATCAAATAAAAGTGCTAAACATCATGATAGTTACTTTTGCATATGATTTTCTTAAATATCAGATCGAATTGAAATTCTGCATATTGCCCAGTCCCATCTTCGGATATTAGAAAAGGTAAGTTAACTATTTCAGATATACTGTGTTTTATAACTTAAAAGATTGTTTTTTCTCTCTGACCTGAATTTGATTAGGTGGATTTGAGAATGTTATGTATTATACTAGTTTTAAATGCAGATAATGAGAACACCAAGCATACAGTAGTCCAATTATTCTATTACTGATACTAAGTAACACTAAACGTTTTTCAATTTCATTGATGGAATGGCCAGGATTTCAAATATGCATTTTAAATATGGAGAAAAAAAATATTTTGAACATTTTTAACATATTCAAAACAACTCCGGGTTCAATTATATACAGTACATTGACAATTCTCAACATGTGCTCCTTTTTCAGTTCTATAATCCATGTTGTTGCTGAAGCTACATCTCATTGAGAATTAAACTGCACTGCTTCTGCAGAATGGATACAAGATGGTATGAAGGTAAAGAGAAGACAATTTCTAACTCTATGAAAGGAAATTGTGTATGTTGTTTTCTGATGAGATTCAGTAAGATGTAGCTTATCACTTGTGTGAGTATCAGATGGATAGTAATTCCACCTTCTCTCAAACAGAGATAAAGCAATGCCATTACTTGTAGAGATAGTTATTCAACTAGAAAGCATTTAAAAGGTACACACAGTATTACATTTTCTGATGATTTACTCTAAAAAAAGTTAACTGAACTTTGCTCTGCATTTAAAGGGGTATTACATCAAGAAATACTACTTTTCTTCAGTAACACTATGAAACATACAGTATATCATTATTCCCAAGACATGCTTGGATTCCTGCCTTGTGCCCAGAGTTGGCCAGCAGACTCTGAATCCTGTGCACCTCACAAGGATGATGCAAATATCAAAAAAAGGTGGATAAGAACAGAAAGTTTTGATAGGCAGGGTTTGTGAAGTAAATCAATTTATTTTGGTGTGGCATTTGGAAGTGCTCATTCATTACAATTTAGGGAGCAGAAGTAACGCTTTTCTATTTACAAAAAAAGAAGTGAGGCTGCTAATGTGGAATGCCAAGTAACCAAAGCTCACCCATGTCTTATTTTTCACTTTGTATGCTTTTCATGTGAATTTGTTTATTTTTTTGGAAATGCGATCTAATTTGTGATGAGGTCACTCCTGCCGGCACCACCTTGATAACCAATAAATGCATAATGTTATTGAAACAGATACAGTCATATGAAAAAGTCTCAGCCTGCATAATAATTTACTCTACTTTCAACAAAAAAGATAACAGTGGTATGTCTTTCATTTCCTAGGAACGTCTGAGTACTGGGGTGTTATCCGAACAAAGATTTTTAGTGAAGCAGTATTTAGTTGTATGAAATTAAATCAAATGTGAAAAACTGGATGTACAAAAATTTGGGTACCCTTGTAATTTTGCTGATTTGAATGCATGTAACTGCTCAATACTGATTACTTGCAACACCAAATTGGTTGGATTAGCTTGTTAAGTCTTGAACTTCATAGACAGGTGTGTCCAATCATGAGAAAAGGTATTTAAGGTGGTCAATTGCAAGTTGTGCTTCCCTTTGACTCTCCTCTGAAGAGTGACAGCATGGAATCCTCAAAGCAACTCTCAAAAGATCTGAAAACAAAGATTGTTCAGTATTATGGTTTAGGGGAAGGCTACAAAAAGCTATCTCAGAGGTTTAAACTGTCCGTTTCACCTGTAAGGAATGTAATCAGGAAATGGAAGGCCACAGGCACAGTTGCTGTTAAACCCAGGTTTGGCAGGCCAAGAAAAATACAGGAGCGCCATATGTGCAGGATTATGAGAATGGTTACAGACAACCCACAAATCACCTCCAAAGACCTGCAAGAACATCTTGCTGCAGATGGTGTATCTGTACATCATTCCACAATTCAGCACAATTTGCACAAAGAACATCTGTATGGCAGGGTGATGAGAAAGAAGCCCTTTCTGCACTCACGCCATGAACAGAGTCGCTTGTTGTATGTAAATGCTCATTTAGGCAAGCCAGATTCAATTTGGAACAAAGTGCTTTGGACGGAGGAGACAAAAATTGAGTTATTTGGTCAGAACAAAAAGCGCTTTGCATGGCAGAAGAAGAACACCGCATTCCAAGAAAAATACCTGCTACCTACTGTCAAATTTGGTGGAGGTTCCATCATGCTGTGGGGCTGTGTGGCTAGTTCAGGGACTGGGGCTCTTGTTAAAATCGAGGGTTGGATGAATTCAACCCAATATCAACAAATTCTTCAGGATAATGTTCAAGCATCAGTCACAAAGTTGAAGTTACGCACAGGTTGGATATTCCAACAAGACAATGACCCAAAACACAGATCAAAATCTACAAAGGCGTTCATGCAAAGGGAGATGTACGGTGTTCTGGAATGGCCATTACAGTCCCTTGACTTGAAACATCATTGAAAATCCATGGGATGATTTGAAGCAGGCTGTCAATGCACGGCAGCCATCACATTTAACTGAACTGAAGAGATTTTTTATGGAAGAATGGTCAAAAATACCTCCATCCAGAAACTCAAAGGCTATAGGAGGTGTCTAGAGGCTGATATATTTACAAAAGGAGGCTCAACTAAGTATTGATGCAATTTCTCTGTTGGGGTGCCAAAATTTATGCACCCGTCTAATTTTGTTATGATGATATTGCGTATTTTCTGTTAATCCAATAAACTTAATGTCACTACTGAAATACTATTGTTTCCATAAGGCATGTCATATATTAAAAGGAAGTTGCTACTTTGAAAGCTCAGCCAATGATAAACAAAAATCCAAAGAATTTTTCATATGACTGTATGTAACCTAGCCTTATAAGAATGTGACAAAAATATTCAGTTTTTATTATGAAACTTACAGGTAAGTTTAATTTTAATTATAATTTAAACTGGATATGTATGTTATAAAGTGCATGGATAGAGATGAGAGTCAGTTTTCTGTATTTTAGAGATGCCCCAAAACTTCGTAAAATAATCCTTTTGTCTAAACTTGTACTTCCTTCTGTGGCTTGGGCCATCTAAGACCTCAATGTATTTCACAACATGGGTTTGGGAAGAGTTCTGGTTCAACAATTTTTTTCCAGCATTAGCAGGTAATTAAACAAAAGAGACAGCTGAACAAATAATCATTTATATAGCGCCACTACACCAGAGGTGCATTACTGAGTCAACAACATTACTGTACTTTGCTTTTCATTCCAATTTAAATACAATAAATCAAATAAAGAAAAACGATATGTATTGTATATCCTCAGCTTTCAGGAATAGTTTCCTTCTAAATTTAATAAAATGCTATTCAGGAGATGAACACGTTTTACTATAAAAACACTGCATACCATATTTAATAAATGAAAACTCTAGAAATTCAATTAAAATACAGAAAACCCAAAGGGAATGCTTAGGAATTGTGCTTCTGTACTGTTACATCCCCAAACCCTTGCTGGCATAAGAAAAATAATTAACAGAAACTAATTAAGATAATGTTAATTGGCTATCTGATGCTATGGGACTTAACACTACAAGGCTGCACTAATAAATCTGAAGCTACACAATAAAAAAATAAATAAATAAAATTATGTAACTTAAAATCAATATAAACTACCTTATATATTTTAAGATCATAATAAAGACTTTTTTCCACTTATCAGAAATGTACAGTACTTATAATGATAAAAAGGGTAAAGGGCAGTATAGATTACGTTTATTTTTTATTTGGCTGTGAGATATTCATATTTATAACAAATGTAGGCTAATCAAGTATGTACTGTACTTTTACATATTAAGCAATATTGATCTTATCACTGGAAAGTTGACTCTTGTAATTCTGCTCCAGCTGCTCACCTGGTTTACCACTTTACATACCTGGAAAACTGTCAAAACATTCAGCACACTTTGACCATAAGCTGCTCAGATCAACATCATCATGTTCAGTACATGGAGTCAACAGACAGAATGCTTGAAATACTGAATTTACGATTCTAATCACTTAATTCTTTGGAACCTACTGTATGATCCAGCAGTAAAAAATATAACGCTACAGCATAAAAATAATGTATTTAAACAAATAAAAATTCAAGCTAAAGGTTGTTTCTTTCAGATTAAAATCGAAGGCATAATAGCGTTGAACAAACATTACGCATAAGTCAAAAAATTACAATATCATGCAAAAAACTGGAAGCATCCTTCTATAGCTTGACAAATCCAGGATTTTGCTAGCCTGAGCAGTTCATTAAACAAAAGAGGCTGCTGAACAAATAATCATTTTATATAGCGCCACTTCAACTGGGCGCTTTGCTGATTCAGCAACGTTGCAATAAAGTATCAGGTTGAAAAAGCTATGAATAGAATAAAAATATAAAAAGTCACAGTCTATTAGAATGAATGACAACTGTTGGAAAAGGCAGCTTCCTTTCATCGTTAAACCACGGGAATGTCATTTGCACAGAACATGGGGGTGGGTGTACAGTATACTACAGCCTGTCTGTACACACTCAACAGAATTAAAAACCTTTTAAATACCTTTACCCCGCTGTATGACTAGCTTGCTGATTTTTTTTATTAAAGGTATGATTATGACAGAGGTTAACCAGTTTTTCCTCTCTAAAACTGTCAAAACGATCTAATCTAAATCACCGCGTCTCAGTTCTATATCTTCACTTATTTTTTAAAAGAGCAGTAAAGCTGAACAATAAATACAAGCACACGTAGATGTTTGGCTGAGGCATAAAATAGACATAGCCCCCCCCCCCCCCCCCCCAAAAATAACACCCGACTTTTTGGCTGGGGTTGGAGATTAAGTGCGGTATTAAATGTTATTATTTGACCTGAAAAGTTCCGTTAAAAGTTAATGTTCGGGATTCTTGCTCCAGGCTTTACTCCAAAGGGTTTTCTTCACGCGAGTGAAAGCGGGGACACTTCTCCTGACAAGACTTTATATTACACCCCCCCCCCCCCCCCCCCCCTCGCCACCACCGTTTTTACCGTTAATTATAACGTCCGACAACAAACATTCCCTTTTAAAGAGGCGCGTTGTATACTTCTCCATGGCTATCTATGCATTAACTTCAACAACGAAATGGCAAAAAATATGTAAAATAAAGAAAGAAAAACAAATGTTACACACTTACCTTTCTCGGAGGAGGCTGCATGTTGAGGTTCTGACATGAATCATAAATCCTTTTAGCGCAGGAGTAAATCCAGAGGAAGGAGGAGAAAAGCTCTGTCAATGTAGAAATCTATAGTGAAAAAGGTAAATAAACCCTTCTTCGGTATCCAAAATGCGGGGAAAGAGGGGAAGAAAATAAAAGCAAGCCGAGCAATGGCAAGTCGCTTAGGCGGCCATGATAAAAAGCGAGTCCAGCGAGGGACAGAGTGCGAATGAGACAGCGGGCGCGAGCCAGCCGAGTAGAGCACGGTGGAGCGCGCGTGCGCATCCGCGGTTAACACACACCAGGCGCGCACTCGACGGCACGGACAGGAGGGGGCACTTCCTGTCCGAGAAGAGACTGAAGACCTTGAACAGCCAGAATTTGGCAACGTCCATACAGTGAATGCCTGAAGCGCAGCGCCGCTGAGCGGCCTTTCTGCATTGCAACTTCGTATTCCACCGTAGCCCCTTTCGGTTTTTGTTAGCTGTGCCGCGTCTCAATCTCAAGCGCACAATTCGCATAGCAACAGTGATCCACAATCGACCAAGAGCGAATCGATGCTATACCAACGCCGCAGTGGAAAGGCATGGATTTTTAACCCAGAAAAAATGATCACTCCTGGCCTTAACGTTTACACCTATAAAAGCTAGCATTTCCAAACACAGCATGGATTATGAAAACCAAAGCTGCTGAGCAAAATATCAATGAAATATCACGAGCAGAATGCACAAAAAGTTAAAACTAGTTGAAACATTGGCTTTGGTCCAATAAGCGACCTAACGTAACCAGCCAGGTATTTATAAATCCAACACGTGAGGTGCTGATAGAGCTAAACGTTTATGAAACTCTGCTCTTTATGCCAGGTGATCTTCACCATGTAGTTAGCTCCTGGTTTATTGCACAGAGCTGTGTTTCCAATAAACTATTCAGCTGGATCAGTGCAAAGGTCCCTCCATCCAGGTACTGGCCTAGGAAGTTATTTATATAACTGTGTTTTCAGTACTTGGCAAGACGTATATGAAAGAAATACTTGCAGCAAAATGTTGAAACACATTTAGACAGGACCAACCCGTTCACAGGCAACAGCTGCACTCGCTAAGCCTGTGAAAAGTAGGAAATCAGTTTTACAACAACAACATTTATTTATATAGTACATTTTCATACAAATAATGTAGCTCAAAGTGCTTTACATGATGGAGAAAGAGAATAAAGACAACATTAATTAACATAGAATAAAAGTAAGGTCCAATGGCCAGGAAGGACAGAAAAAACAAAAAAAAAAAAACTCCAGATGGCTGTAGAAAAAATAAAATCTGCAGGGGTTCCAGACCATGAGACTGCCCAGCCCCCTCTAGGCATTCTACCTAACATAAATGATCAGTCTTCATTGTATTCAGGGTTCTCATTGAAGGACTTGATGATGACGGTCACATGGACTTCTGGCCTTTAATCCATCAATGTAGGGACATCATGGTGCTTTGATTAGATGGTGGTGGCGCAGGTCGCCACCACAGAAAACCGGAAAAAAAACAGAAGAGAGAGTAGGGGTTAGTACGGATTTTGGAGCCACCATGAATAGTAATGATAATTAATTGAATATGCAGAGCATCAGGATTAAATTAAAGTGAACTTATGAGAAGGTCATGTTAAAGTAATGTGTTTTTAGCAGTATTTTAAAGTGCTCCACCGTATCAGCCTGGCAAATTCCTATTGGCAGGCTATTCCAGATTTTAGGTGCATAACAGCAGAAGGCCGCCTCACCACTTCTTTTAAGTTTTGCTCTTGGAATTCTAAGGAGACACTCAGTTGAGGATCTAAGGTTACGATTTGGAATATAAGATGTCAGACATTCCGATATATAAAATGGGGCGAGATTATTTAAGGCTTTATAAACCATAAGCAGTATTTTAAAGTCAATCCTGAATGACACAGGTAACCAGTGTAGTGACATCAAAACTGGAGAAATGTGCTCAGATTTTCTTTTCCTAGTTAGGATTCTAGCAGCTGCATTCTGCACTAGTTGCAATCGATTTATGTCTTTTTTTGGTAGTCTTGAGAGGAGTGCGTTACAATAATCTAGTCGACTGAAAACAAAAGCGTGAACTAATTTCTCAGCATCTTTCAATGTTATAAGAGGTCTAACTTTTGCTATATTTCTTAAGTGAAAAAATGCTGTCCTAGTGATCTGATTAATATGCGATTTAAAATTCAGGTCACAGTCAATGGTTACCACTAAATTCTTTACCTCCGTCTTGACTGTTAATCCTAATGCATCAAGTTTATTTCTAATATCCTCATTATATCCATTATTGACAATCACTAAAATTTCAGTTTTCTCTTTATTTAGCTTGAGAAAATTACTACTCATCCACTCAGAAACACAAGTAAGACATCGTGTTAGTGAATCAAGAGAATCAGGGTCATCAGGTGCTATTGATAAATACAGCTGCGTGTCATCCTCATAGCTGTGGTAGCTCATGTTATGCCCCGAGATTATCTGACCTAACAGAAGCATGTAAATCGAAAAGAGCAGCGGACCCAGGATAGAGCCTTGTGGAACACCATATAGAATATCATGTGTCTTTGAAGTATAATTACCACAACTAACAAAGAATTTTCTACCTGCCAGGTAGGATTCAAACCAGTTTAAGACACTGCCAGAGAGGCCCACCCATTGACTAAGGCGATTTCTAAGAATATTATGATCAATGGTGTCAAATGTGGCACTCAGATCTCAGAGGATGAGAACAGATAAATGGCCTTTGTCTGCATTTACCCGCAAGTCATTTACTACTTTAATGAGTGCAGTTTCTGTACTGTGATTTGTTCTGAAACCCAACTGAAACTTATCAAGAATAGCATGTTTATTGAGATGGTCATTTAACTGCATAATGACTGCCTTCTCTAGAATTTTACTTTACGCTGTGGAACATGGGAGAACACGAACAGTGGACACAGAAGGAACCCCGTGTGGATCGAGAACCACAGTCTAAGTGTTATGAAGAAAGAATGTTACATTTGTGCACAATTGTGCTACACCAACTAAAACACCAAAGTAAAAAAAAGTAAAGATTTTGAGAACTTGATTTACAATCAGATTTTAAACCTAAAATTATAAAGCTATGTTTTGTGGTCATCATCTCTCTGTTTTTGTGCTGTGTGGCTTTTCTCCAGCTCTTTCAATTAGCAATTAAGGATGCACTTACTATAAAAACTGGCCGAGAATTAAAGTGTGAGCATGTCCAGGGCCTGAACCACCATTAATATGAATTATGCATTATATGCATTCACCTAGCGTGCAGAACATAAGGGGGTGTTTGGGGGACCCAGCTGCACAGGTTAGATACCAAACAGTCAGTTGGCACACTAATAAGCTTGGCCTAGGGTGCAAAATAACCTTGCCCTGGCACTGGGTATGTCTTAGTTTTAAATAGTTTAATATATTTACTTGTCTTGTACCCAAAGCACAGGGTATAGGTGGTAGGTGTCTGCAACTGTGTAACACTATTCTAATTCAATGTTGTGCCAGATTCAGTTTTTATTAATGCTACCCCAGTTGGGAGAGTGGGGATAATGTACCAGCAAAGTGTTCAAATTGAATTTCTGGTGCTGCTAGATTCCTAAACCTTACCTGTTCATTAACCTCTAAAATGATTGTGTTATGTTATTGTTATTTTTTATGTGTTTTGTAATTCCTGTTATGTTTACTCACTATTTAATATTTATGTGCTGTGTCCTTAAGTTAAGTTGACTTGTGTTCTGTGAGTGGACCCCCAAGAGGTGGGGTTACTGTAGTGTCACACCTGAGGGACAGTCATCTGCCTTTATACTATGGTGGATGAGACAGTTCCTTCAGGTTGTCATTGAGAGCTGTTTGGAGTTCTTGTTGTAATTTAATATTGTTTTTTATCAATATGCTGCTGCTGGAGTATGTGAATTTCCCCTTGGGATTAATAAAGTATCTATCTATTGATCTATCAATCTATCTATCTATCCATCTATTGTTTTTGCTTGATCTTTCTTGTTCTTTGAATTGGCCATTGGCAAGTGTATTGAGACTTGTTTACTTTGGATTACATTTTAGGCAAATCCTTTTTGCTATTTTGAGTGTTTTGTTATATTTTTCAATTTTGTTAATGTGTTTTTATTTTTATAAAGATTCTTTGTCCCCCTTTTTTATTTAACTTTATTGATTTTATTGAAATCACACAACATTCCATACAAATACTGTAGATCCATTTTTACATAAATAGGATTGAAAACACATCAACCCTCACCCCTGAGAAAGAGAGCATGGCCAGCAGTGTAAAATTTAAAGCTAGTAAAAATAAGTAAATAGATGAATTAATAAGTGAATAAAGATAAATGGAGAAGAAAAAGATAAGGGGTGAGAATCTGCTTCCTCAGTGCTTTAAAAGTATATTCTAAAATGTTATTGATTAGATCCTGCCAGGTTTTTAAAAAGTTTTGCACAGATCCTCTAAGTGAGAATTTGATGTTCCCCTTTTTTCACAAGCCAGAGGTTTACTGATATCCTCTCCCTTGTAGAATATTTTGATATATTTTGGGAATATTGTTCCAACCAGCTTCTGTTTTTAATTGGACTCCTGGGCTAATTAAGTGATGTGTTATTTCCCAAGTTCTGTATTTTGGGAACAATCTAGAAATTAGAAAACTAAGTTTGGTAAAAAGAAAAATATATATTACATAGTACCAAGCTGTTTTCTTTTTAACAATATTTTCATCTTGATTTTCATTCTACTTTTCCAGGTGTACTATATTGTTTCATTAATCCTTTATTTACTACTTAGTGGGTCTGACGCTAAAGTAGTTTCAGCCTTTGATTATTCAGTGTCGTTTGCCAGCGTGTCTGCTCTGCTCGTTTTTAATTGTCATTAATAAGATGCAACAAAGGGGGGAAACTGCACAGAGAAAGGGCAAAATATAATGAAATCAACAAAGGCATTAAGCATTTAAATCTTTAGCAAAAGCAGAAATATTTCTAAATGTCTTATAAATGTAAAAATCATGTTGCTGTGTTTTTCTGAATGTAGAATAAGAGAAAAAAATACCAGCTAATTAAATGATATCCATGTTATCAGGTGTTGTCACTGATTATGAAGCTGGTTGGAACAAAAACCTGCAGCCACAGGGGGTCCGCTGGACCGAGTTTGAAAACCCCTGACTTATGCCATTATTATATGTTTGATTGAATGGTATGCAACTGTAATATTCTGGTTTTCAGAAAGTATATAGCCTGCAGATAACAACAGGGGGATGGACTGACTTAGGGTGCACTTCTGGGCTGGCCAGTGAATGTCCTGGCCTATTTTTGGAACTCATTTTTGGAGTCTTCACATCCTTTTTGCCATGGTTGGAACTTGTGAAGACAGCAAATGGAAGTGCTTTTTAATCTAAAGATGATACATGTTATGCACCAGATTAGTCAGGCTCTCCTGATATTTGTTAACAGTTTCTATGGCTTGGTTTAAGACCCAAACTAAATCTGAAGATTACATCACACATGCTATTGTATTCTATCCCCTACATCTGTTTGCTTCTTCCACCTTCACAATGTCTCCCAACAGATTATTATTCTCTTTGTCCCTATTCTGTGATTGTTATCTTTTCTTTCTGAAAAAAATCCACATATCCATTTTCTGCCTTCAGCACCCAAATTTTCATATTGGACTCCATACAACTCCACACACAAGTAATGTAAGCTTGTTGCCTTCAGTGCTAGAATGTGCTATAGAAGTTAAATTTAATGGACAGCCCTCAGAACAACGTCTCTAAATGTTTGCTTTGCTTTCACGATAGTCCGTCCTTCTAGACTCATTTAGTCTGTTGTCTGAACAGCAATCCCTCCTTTCTCCAAAAATAACTCTATTGCATTGTATGGTTTAAATGCATTTTTAAATAGAAATACAGAAAGTGTACATCTACTCATGTGGAGCTTTTAATGGTTAATAATTTAATAAAAATAATCACCATAAAGTGCTACAGTATGTTGTACTTGCTAATCATGGTGCTGGAGAGTGGCATCATGTTGTGTACTGATTAGCAATTTCACTGTACTCTGTCCACTTGATAATAATTACCATATAAAAATAAAAGCCCTATTACCCGAGAAACCTTGAAAAATGTTTGCTGTGTATAAATAAAATGCATTTGAAGACTTTTGGTTTATCATGGTGCTGGAGTGTGGTGATGTGTTACATGTTGGTCAAACACGCAAGTAAGAATTTCACTGTACTCCAGTACATGTGACAATACTACTGCTACTATTGCTTAGATTTTCACAGGCATTATTGCCTCTTTACACTACAGCTTTATTTATCTAAGTTAAAACAATATTTGTCTTTCATTGCTCTATTCTTCTGCTGCTTTTAAGGAGCATATTATTTTGCCAGTGTAAATGAAGAAATCAATTGGATCTAGAACCTCAATCAATTGGATTTAATTTTGTATTTCCACATTATTTTCTACATCTGATTAGTTACATGTAAGCCAGATACTGTATGCATTAATAAATCAAAAACAAGTACACATCTGTTTTTGACCCTTAGCTTACATTATTTACAGTAATCGCATAATTGTAGTGCTTTCATGAACATACTAGCCAATAGCATCAATGCACAAGAAAGCAGTTAGTCATACTTTACTTTGTATAGCACCATTCCCGGTGATGGCCGTCTATTATGTTAGTACTGAGGCTCTGTTTTTGTTTTGCTGTTAGTTTTTTTGTTTAAGCCCCTGTTATTAGATGATTGTTTTCTCTTGTCTTCTGTGAGGGTAGAGACAAATTGGGGAAGGTTTTCATTTGCTTTAATTATTAAAGTGCACAGCTGTTGCGCCAAGCCACTTGAAGTACCACTATTTTAAAGAACAGTGTCACCCTTAGCTCCTTGATGAGATATTATCAAAGAATCTGTTATCTTTAGCTTTGTCAGCAGTTTCATGTAATGTATCAGTAGTTAACATTTATGTTAGATTTTGAGTTTTAGTCTTACCCATTAAGAATCAAGTTCTTTCTTTGAGTCCTTTGGGCAATTAATTATCTGCATTCATTGGGCTTTGTACTTCCTCCCTTAATTAACTCGGTACACTATGAAATATTGTGTTACCTTTGTTTAAAGTATATTTAGTGTTTGTTTTGAGTGTTGTTTTGTCGTTTTCTTTTAGTTTTGCTCTTTTGTTCCTCCAGATGCTTTTTGTTTTTGTTTTTTGTTATCTTCTGGTATTAGAACATTACAACCGTTTTAATGAGAATAAGCCCAATAAATCCCAACAAAGCTTGACAATCCTATTTGAGTCAAGTTTTGAAAGTCCCTAAGTCCTTCACTGCAGTACTTGGTAATTTATTCCATGTACCAATGGTTTTCTGTGTGCTTAAACTGAAAAGGTTCAGCTTCTTCAATCTCTTATCACAGCTCATACCTCACAGTCCTGGAATGAGCCTAATCACCAATTAGAGCAAATTAAATATCCTATTTTTGTTTATTTGGTCCAATTTTTTGCTGCTTTTGCAATCTGGTTAAATTCAATAATCTCCTAATTTTTACTGAACTTTACGTAGATATAAATGTATAAATATATATATATAGTCCTTATTTTTGGAAAGATCTTCTACAATATTTGTCAGATTTCTGAATGAGCCATTCAGTTATATTGTATGGAAATTATATTAATGCCATTTGTAATAAAAAAAAAGAAAATTTTAGAGAAACTCATCCATCCATCCATCCATTTCCCAACCCGTTGAATCCGAACACAGGGTCACGGGGGTCTGCTGGAGCCAATCCCAGCCAACACAGGGCACAAGGCAGGAACCAATCCTGGGCAGGGTGCCAACCCACCGCAGAGAGAAACTCATTCATTGCTAAAAGCTGCTTTGTACCTCATTGATTTTGTAGAGTTTTTAAAATGGATCAAATTAGGGTTTTCAAGTTTCTGCTGCTTTGCTTACTTCTTCTATCATTTTTCATGAAGGTGAGCTATGAGGATTAGGATGTCACCAGCCTTTGAGCACCTTTAAGTTGGAGAGGTGACACTTATAAACACTTTTACCTGTAACAACTGCAAAGCAGCGCTCTCAGAATGGCACATGGGTTCATTCTGATATCCGTACAGTTCCATGGACCTGAGTGTTATTCCTAAACCACTCAATGTCTTTCTGTGCAATTTGTACATTTTCCAGGTTATAATATTTGTCCCGCCCCTTACTATGCCATATATGTATTAGTTAAATTCAAAACTGTACAGTAAGTGTGTACGTGAACGTTACCTCGTAAACTAAAATTCTAATCTAGCTAGCTTCCAGCTACAATTGATTCTAGGTCTGCCATAAAACCCTGTTTAAAAAATGGAGGAAAGAATGAAGTTATGAAATACTCTATTAGACATTAGCCTTTTTCTCATTTTTAAATATCTTCTTCTAAAATAAGAAAACTATTTTTATGCCCCATAAAGTGGCAATAAGTTGGCACCAAAGTGTAAATGCTGCCATCTACAGGTAATTATTGCATACTTCAACTTTATTAGACAAGACATTGGTCTGTGTTGGCTCTTTTGGTTTTTTTTTTTGGTTTTTTTTGCTACGGTCTGTATCATCCTAAAGCAGTTTAGCAATTAGAGCAAACCTAAATAATTATAATGACTTGCTTGTTGTTACAAAGCATGTGTCTTACAATATTTGCCTGCTATCCACTGAATAACCAAAGGCAACAAAGAATGACTAGCAATCCATTCAGCAGGTTCAGACATCAAATGATTTTAAACTCACTTATCTTAGGAAAATATTTTTATTCAGAGATGGAGACCATTATGTTGCTGAAATTACTATATTTCTTTGCAATGGTGATCTGTACACTCTGTGCAAAATTATCTCAGAAACCATTTGTTGTCATTGGTTGCATTTTTCTGTATCTTAAAACAAATTAATGGTCTGTCATTTTTTCATTCAATATATTTTACATATTAAGGAGCATGCAGCAGAGGTTATGGTCACTATTGCTTTTGCAATGTGCAGTTTGACATTATTTTATTCTTCCCCACTTTTAAGTCTTAACTTCTTTCAAAATAAAACTGCACAGAGTCCTAAAATTTATTAAAAAATCAAAATGTAGTCTACTATTTTTTCATATCTAACATTGATAGTCTTTTTTAATTTGCAGAGGTTATGCACAGTTTTTTTATTAATTAGTTTTATTGTAATCAAAAAGCAATTTTGCAAGCAGAAAAGAACAATATGTAAGCAGCACGGTTTTGAAAAATTACAAATAGTCTCTGCTGAACAGGTGTAAGGAAAGAAGGCCAAGGCAAAAAATATTTAAGCTTAAAATGGAATATTAGTAGAAGGTATTAGAGATGGGAGACCAGAGAGCAGATCACTCTTGGAATATAGGAATGCATATGTCTGGACTATTTGATAAACAGAGATGGCAGTGAGGATTCATAGCCAAACCAATGGGTAAGGTAAAAATCGATATGCTATTAGGTCAGATTTGTAGAAAATATGGAGGTGTTTTTAAAAGTAGCTTTCTATGAGATGGGAGGTACTGACAGGAGGTACTCAAATAAGGCAATGCTGCCAAACAGAGAATATTATTAAGGGCTTGCAGAGTGTCTTACATAGAACCACATACAAAACTGGCATGCACCATTTTGGACAGGAATGCAACATTCACTGCCATTGGCAGTCATGGATGCCAGTCCTGTTGACACACAGAGTCAGGCCCAGAATAATCCAAGTTCAGAATAAAATGATTATCAAAGGCAGAAGGAGTAGAACAAGACTAAGAGGTCAGAAAAAGGCAAGCATCAAGGCATACGTGCAGCAACATTGCACCTCCCAAAACCTGCCTTACATATCTCAACAAACCTAAAAACAATCAACAATCCATAATCCCCCTCCCACTCAGTCATTATATAGCACTCTCAACAATCCAAACTATGCAGGTAACCAGAGAACATGCACAGGTTTGGTACACCACATTCCTACCCAACTGTGCCTTAAGCAACTGTTGTGCAATAACATAAATTGCAAGCTGTGAAGCAAAGGAAAGGAAATGAATGTAGAAAATACATGAAGAAGACTTGTATGTGAAAGAAACAAGTAACAGTCATAAAATAAAAACACATTACCTGGCACCTGAAAGCCATGGTTTTGTGCAAGAGTGAGGTGGCCACCCCCATTCTCCAACAATGCAGAGTTTTAATGACCCACTAAATGACAAAACTGAATTTTATAAGCTAAACCAATAAAACAACAGATTTTTGGAAGCCCAGTTCAAATATCAGCAGTATTAACATTAATGAATAATATGCACCAAGCTGTTATTCAAAAAACCAATACACCACAAGACTCTTCACATTATGTACTGATCTCCTGGAAAGAGTCTAGGACTAAGAAACTGGAACCAGATATTAGGAGAGAGTTGTACCGATTGTCTGGAAATTACCAATAGCTTCAATGGCTTGCTTTGGATTGACATTCCACTTTTCATGCTCTTTTCATTACAGCAGCCATACACTTCCTTAACTGAGCTATAGTCAGGCTAAAAATAGTGGAATACATTGGGCATCATATCATAAATTGAAGCTCCCCTTATTTCAAGCCGGACAGTTAGATTATTGATATAATTAAGAAATTATAGAAACAAAGGTCTGAGATGGGATGAGTTGTGATTTGATATATATACTCTATGACTCCCTCTCCCCTACAAGAGCAAAGTCGTGCAGAGTAGAGAAAATGACCAGTCATAGCTTTTTCAATAATTCAATAGCATCTCCAAATTCTGTATATTTAGTGCTCAGGGGCATAATCTGTTATTCCAGCATTTTAATTTACTTATCTAGTCTTCACTAATGTTCCAAACTCCAACAAGTACTTCTTTTGCTCACTTTTAACTTCTTTCTATTTCTGCTGGATAGCATTGAACTAAACTTGAAAACCTCCGAATGGGCTCATGTATGACAGAAATCTTTTCTACTACAAATTCGTTCATGCTGTCCACTAATGCATCCATATCTGCTCCACCAGCATTTTCAGACACGACTGCCTCTGCACGGAAAGACTTCAGAAGAGGAACTTATTGACCCAGATAACATCTTTTCACCCCAAAATTTATACAGCGATTTACAAGTTATTGATATCAAGGGACTCTGAGGTTAAGAATTAGAAAGTGGGGTTTGGGCAAGAGGGCAAGTGGTTTTCTTTTCTACTTCCACTGTATACAGGTGTATGTTAGTACATTTTTTCATACTTATTAGTATATTCTTTGCTGTCTTTGCTAAATTAGTCTTTTAAGAATGTACTGTGCAGTACCTCAGGCAGACTAAAGATTTTTTGGGCTTCTCTTTCTGAATTCACCTGTTCAGTTTACAGTATTAGCATGCTATGTTCCTCATGTCATAAATCAACTTATATTTCTGTCATTTCTCTTCAAACTTGTTTTGCAGTTTGGCACACTGTCACTGAGAGTTATGAGCAAAGAATGTGCAAAATACTATTAGGTTTGGAAAAGAAAACAGCATGATTGACTTTATATATTAATTTTTATATTCATGTATTCATTCATTTTCAACAACACTCTTGGCAGTAAGGCCCATACATTCCTTTCCCCAGCCATATTTGCTAAGTCATGCTGTGGGTTCCCAAGGAGTTACCAAGCCATTTGGGAGATGTAATCCTCCCAGCGAGTAATGAGTCTTCTCTACTCCAAGCTCTCCCAAATGTCTGAACTTCTCACCCTATCTCTAAACAATATAAAGCTAATTTCAGCCTCTTGTAACTCCAATATCATTCTTTTGTTCATTACCCAAACCCCATGACCATAGGTGAGGATAGGGAAGTAGATTGACTGGTAAATCAAGAGCTTCACCTCTTGACTCAGCTCCTTCTTCACCACTATGGTTCCACACAACTGTGCTCGTCACCCCAATCTGTGTATCGATTTCAACATCCCTTTACCCCTCACTCGTGAGCAAGACCCCACAGTACTTAAAGTCCTCCACTTGAGGCTGTAACACCTTCCACTCAGAGAGGACAGTCCACCTTTTTGCTACTGAGGACCATGGCCCCAGATCTGGAGGTGCTGATCCTCATCCCTGCCACTTCACACTTGGTTGCAAACCATTCCAATGTATGCTGGAGTTCACAGCCATATGAAGTCAAAAGGACCATGTTATCTGCAAAAGCAGTGACACAATTCTAAGGACACTGAATTGGACCCCCTCCTCTCTCCAGCTGTGACTTGATATCCTGTTCATGAAAATCACAAACAGGATAGAAGACAAAACACATCCCTTGCGTCCTATACCCAGTGAAAACAGTGCTGATGTTTTTCTGAATATGCAGACACAGCTCTAATTGAGAATATACACAGACTGAATAGCCCTTATTAGGGGTCCTGGAACCCCTTAATCTCCCAGCATCCCCACAGAATGCCTCAAGGAACATGGTCAGACAACTTCTCCAAGTACACAAAACATATGTAGACTGGTTGGGCATTTTCCCATTCACCCTTCAGAATCCTCATCAGGGTAAAGAGCTTGTCCACAATTCCATGGCCTGGACATCATTCCTATTGCTCCTCCTGGATCAGAAGTTTCATGACTGGGTGGGGTCTCCTTTTTAGTACCCTGGCATAAGCCTAACCCTACCCCTAACCCTAATTTCTGAGCCATGGAGGCTGAGGAGTGTGATCCCTAATAGTTGGAGTACACCCTCCTGTCCACCTTTATAAAAATGGAGACCATGACCCTGGTCTGCCACTCCAGAGGCACAGCTCCTGTTGACCACACAACATTGAAATGGTGTGTCAGCCATGAAAGCCCAACAATGTCCAGAGTCTTCAGAATTTCCGTGAGGATCTCATGCACTGCTGGGGTCTTGCCACTGCAGAGTTGCATAAATAACTAAGTGACCTTCCGCAGGGAAATGGGCATTGATCCCCCATCAGCTTCTGGCTCTGCCTCCTCCACAGAGGGTTGCTTTATTGGGTTCAGGAGCTCTTCACAGTGTTCCTTCCACCACCAAACAACATCCCCAGTCCTGGTCAGCATTTATCCATTCTTTCTGAGAACAACCTAGGTGAATCCCTGCCATGCCTTTCTGAGTCGCTTGATGGTTTGACAGAACTTCTTTAAACCCTACTGATAGTCATTTTCCACAGTCTCTTCAAATTCCTCCCACACCTGGGTTTTGTCTTCACTGATCACCAATGCCGCAGTCCTTTTGGCCTGTCGGTACCTCTCTGCTGCTTTGGGAGTCTCTCGTGCTAACCATACAAGGAAGGCCTCCTTTTTCGGACTGATGGTATCCCTCACCTCTAGTGTCCACCATTGGCTCATTGGGTTGCCACCTCGAGAGGCTGTTCCACTGTGGAGGCTTTGAAGGACCATTCAGAGTCTATATCCCTAGTCTCCCTGGGGATGTAGGAAAAGTTCTTTCAGAGGTTGGAGTTGAAAGTCTTCTAGGCAGAGGCCTCCCCCAGATGTTCTCAATCCACCCTCACTACTTGCTTGGGCTTTCCAGGTTTGTCCAGTCGTCACCCCCATTATCAGACCCAACTCACCTCCAGGTGGTGATCAGTCGACGGCTCTGCTCCTCTCTTCACCCGAGTGTCCAGAACATACAGAACATTGTATCTGATGATACAATTATGAACGTGTTCACAAATTCTTGGCCTAAGGTGCTCTGGTACCAGGTATACTTATGAGCCATCTTATGTTTGAACATGGTGTTTTTTATGGACAAACCATGCCTAGCACAGAATTCTAATAACAAAAACACCACACGGGTTTAGATCAGGGAGGCCATTCCTCCCAATCACATCTCTCCTGGTATGTCAATTGTCACCCACATGGGTTTTGAAGTCACCCAGCAGAACCATGGAATCCCCAGCTGGGACCCTTTGCAGGATCCCCTCCATTGACTCCAAGAAGGTCTGGTACTTCAAACTAACATTTGGTGCATAAGCACATATGACACTTAGAATCCTCTTGTTCACAACCTTCAGCCACACAGAGGCAGCCCTTTCATTCTCTGGAACAAACTTTGATGGCATTGACTAGACACGGACTCAATAAGAAATCCTCTCCCACCCAAAGCCTTTCCCCCCAGGCAACTCCAGAGTAAAGGAGAGTCCAGCCTCTTTTGAGAGGATGCACATGAGCTTATTGGTAGTGCTATGCCTCACTCAACAAATCCAACTCCTCCTCCCCCCCCCCAAGAGAGGTGACATCCCATATCCCAAGAGTCAGTCTGTGTGTCTGGGTTCCAGTAGGCCAAGGCCTCTACCTGTGATTGCTGTCCTGGTCACATTGCACCTGGCACATATTCCTCCTGCAGGTTGTGGGCCCACAGGAGGGCGGTGCCACATTGAGTTTTTGGGTTGTGCCCAACTGGGACTCATGATAGGCCCGGCTGCCAGCTGCTCACCAGTAGGCATTTTTCTCAGGCCTGGCTCCAGGATAAGTCCCAGGTAACCCCATACCAGGAGGGGTACTCTGTTTAAATTCATGGGTTTGCTTCATTAGGGGCTTAGAACTGCTCTTTATCTGACCCCTCTCCTAGGACCAATTTGCCTTGGGAGGCCCTAACAGTAACTTCTGCTCCAAATAACATACAAGTAACTCCCATGGTCACAGGGGCACACAAATCTCTCCACTACAATAAAGTGGCGTTTCCCAGGGAGGCTTATTGTTATATTATTATTATCTTTTGTATTTTTAGATAAACATATCACTACTCAGCTGCCATTGTTTTAATTACATGTCACTAAAAAAATCTTCATTATTGATATTGCAATCACAAAAGGATTATTCAAATTACACGTAGAAGGAAAGAGCTGGAATTAAAAAAATACAGATATGAGTTTAGAATGAGGTTGTCTATCATAATCACCAAACATTTAGCAGGAAGTAAAATGTTTGAAAAAATGTGTTATCTAGTGAAATTATTTGTATTTAGTTATTTTTCCTGTGTCCTAATTTACACCTTTTTCAAAGTTTCTAACAGTAGCAAACTTTATCTTTAGTCTGTTATCTCATATTCATATTTGCTATAAACATTCTGAATATACAAATAACATTTCCCTATATAATTTGTGTGTAAACTTTTTGAAACCTTGAGCTACCATCTGTGTGGTGCTTTTTCTTTTGTCTCACTTGTCAATTCATATTCACTACTCTGGCTGTAAATGTTATTGTCATTGACATTGAGGGGCATATACATTTTCTTCCTCCATGTTTTGAAAGGATACTGGGAGGCGTAGTTATGTAGGGCAAGAGTTCTACCAGTCTGAGATGTGGTAGCAGAAATGTCCCGTATGCTATACATGGTCACCTTTACTTAAGCACTAGGGCTCAGAACTGCAGGGACCTCTAGTGCTGCTAGGGAAAGGGTTTTAAACAACAACTCAGGGAGTCCTCATAAGCTTACCTAGGCCTAGAAGTTGCCACCTTGGTAGGAGAGTGTACAAGGAATCCCACCAAGTTAGATAGAGAAATTCCTGAGCTTATCTCTCTCTTGTGTGCTTCATTTTTATAATACACATTTCTTTTTTGAATAAAAAAAACTTTAGTTTTACATGTGTTTTACATGTGTTACATTTGTAATCAGCAATTGTCCTACCCAAAATTGTGTCCATAAAATATAGAAAACAGTGTGCTTATTTACAAAATAATCACAGGTTATTGCTACATAAAGAGAACACAATACAGGTAAAATTCCGTTACAACGAATATCTTTACAACAAAATTTTCAGTACAACAAAGTATTTTTATGGTCCCGACAGTTTCCCCATATGACACGAGTCTATAGAAATCTCATTACTACAAAGTACATTCAGCAGATACTTTCATTACAATGAAGTGACCTTGAAATGCCTGAATGAGTCATCCACAGAGCAGTTAGTCCTGTGGTCGCAGCTCAGTTGTGCACAATGATCCCGAACACAAACATTGTTAAAAAAAATTTCTCTCTTTGGACTTTCCTCATACTGTTTTTTTTTTTCTTTTTTGCTGTTTTTGTTTTCTGTGGTTTTCAGTGATACCTTTTACTTATTGCTTGTCAACAGTTGAAAAACATCCATTGGAATTTAACTCATTGTCACCCTCCTATAGAAATGGCAGACACGAAAAAAACGGTAACAGTTCATATTAGAAAAAAAAACGTAAAAATTTTTGCAGCTCTTGATTGTGGCAAAAAGAAAAAAGACGTTGCCAGTGAATTCGGAATTTCGCCATCGACACCGTCAACTTTTTTTGAAAGACCGAGCAAAACAAGAAGAAAAATCTCGGGTTGCAAACGTATGCAAACTGCTGCATTTGAATATGCAGAAAAAGCAGTATTTATCTGGTTCAATGATGCTCGTTCAAGAAACATTCCTATTAAAACTCTCTTGGGTCCTCCTCCAACTGGACAACACAGCGAAGAGTGTCCCGAAGTGCGATCAACGTGTCTGTGGAAGATTGTTTGTCCATTGCTGTGGCAACAGCAGGCTCACAGCTCTGGGGTAGGTCGCCGCCAAAGCATACAGAAAAGATCTCAATGGGTGATGCAAGGAACATTGTAAATGCAGGGAACAGAATTACTTGGCCATTAACCTGGCCACGACCCTGCCTGACTGGTGTGTCTGTGTATAGGAGAGGGGTAGATCCCGCTACAGTAAATAACCGTGCTGTTCCTGTTTCAAGCTGAATAAAGCTGGTTTTGCTAAAAAGTACTGAGACTCAGCCTCGTGTTTTGGGGTGTAAGACAGGGACTTATAGCATGCACAGTCTTTTAGGATTCGCTTCTGTGGCAGGAAAAGATTAAAATTAATACGAAAGAAGCTATTGAAATGATTGCAACTGCCTGGACGCAAGTTAAAGAAAGCACTATAGTGACAAATTCAGAATCTCATTACCACGAAATTTTCATTACAACAAAATATTTTTTAGGTCCCTGGCAGTTCATTGTAACAGAATTTTACCTGTATATCAAATTAACAAAGGAAACAACAACAAACTAGCAGACTCTGCAGGCTCTACCTACCAAGCAAGACTCCTCATCTACTGTATATGCCCACCACAAAGTACCATTGTCTCACTCACTGTCTTTCTAGTGTGGGCTCTCTTTCTTGCCATTCAATTCTTGCCCTAAATCACCTCCTTCAATAAGCTTTGGGGCTGGGGGTGAGTTTTAAATATGCTAGGAAAGAGCATAAAGAGCTCTAGTGGCCCCTATCCCTGAGCCTTTAGTTGCCTCACAGCAGTGGTTTTCAAACTGGGACCATGCTAGTCCCCAGTAATCCACTAAATTGCTCTTTGGGTGGCCTGTAACACTCCTGGTGAGGTTAATGTTCTTAAAAAATGAGATCAATTTCAATTTTGAAGACCGTCTTTAAATTGATTTGTGTAGATTTTAAATAAACACAACTGAAGTTGTTCCAAAAGTGTTGCATAAAAGTCATTTTATATCAGTGTAGTCATAGACTAGTACTGCAGTTTTCCAACAGTGTGTAATTGCAGACTGCAGTACCTATGAGGTCAGCCATGTAATACCCCAACATCACGAAACACCCTCAACGTCAGTCACATAACACCCATCATATTACACAAAGATTAGCATTAGGGCCCCATTACACTATGATTAAGATTAGGTTTGTAGGAGGGTTATCTCAGTCAAAGGGCGTTTTATGACTGACGTTGTTGGCATTACCTGATATATGTCATAGGTATTGCAAACTGCAGCTAGACCCTTCTCCAGTTTTCAGCAAGTGCTGTATGTGCGCTGCTGTCAGGTAGTGCGTGAGAAAACACACAAAAAATACAAGGGTAAAAAGCATGTTACTTACACAGCAGCCAAACTCTTATTTACTCCTACAAATTCTTTCGGTACTTCCTAGGATGCGTTTCAGTTCCACTACATTATCTCACAGTGACCCTGCAGTGTGTCTCCACTTCTTTCTCGCTTATCCAAACTTGTTTCCCTATGTTGTGTCTACATCCCATGCCAGTTTGTGCCCTCTCTCCCTCCTCAACTCATTGAGCAAATAGGATAGAGACTGCCTTGCATGCCAAGACCGACAGATTTTTGCAATAGGTCAGCCTGACACAAGCAGACAGCAAAGCTTCTCTCTCTCTGTCTCTTATTGTCTCTTTGTGTCTCTCTCATTGTCACTCTCTCTGTCTCCATCTCTCTCTTTCTTTCTCTCTCTCTCTCTCTCTGTGTCTCTCTCATTCTCTCTCTCTCTGTCTCTTTCTTTCTCTCTCTCTGTCTCTCTCATTCTCTCTCTCTGTCTCTTTCTTTCTCTCTCTCTGTCTCTCTGTGTGTCTCTCTCATTCTCTCTCTCTGTCTCTCTCTTTTTCTCTCTCTCTCTGTCTCTCTATCTTTCTGTGTGTCTCTCTGTCTTTCTCTCTCTCTCTGGCAGACTAATGCAGAAGAATATGCAATGATGAAGGAAAACGAATGTTAATAATTATTATTAATAAAATGCAATAACTGACATTCCATTTTAGTGTTTTTAATATTAACCAATGTCAGAAAGCTTTTGTTTCGGACGGAGTCGCCACTATTTGGTAAGCTCCGTCCTTTCTTTAAAAAAATAAATGCAGGAGCAAAGAGAATCTAGAAACAGAACTAGGCAGCTATGGGGCAGGCTCAGCCTTTACATTGATTTGGAACCATTTGTATTATTTTTCTTTACTTTTTTTGACCATAAGTTGTATGTAATATAAGTTATTTTCTGTTTCTTTTGACCTGGAATTATATGTAACAATATACGTTTTGTAAATGTATAATATTGAAAGGCTTTTTTTATTCCATATCAAATCATACTGCTGTTTTTACTTTAAAAATAAATTTAAAAGGCATTTGACATATACATAGAAAATTGAAAAGCACAGACCCATACAAAAAACTATAAAACATCACTTGTTGAAATTAACAAATGCAACATTAAGTAGGGGAGGAAATTAATCTTTAGTTGTGTCTAGTAAGAGTTCAGCACTTCATAATTTAACACATTTAATGGTGGCATAAAACACGTTATGCTACTCTATGCTGACACTTTAGTTTAGGTACTGCAAAAATGCATCTATTATTAATTTACTCTTATGTAACAAGACCTTATCATGCACTTCTGTGGGTCTTTATAACACTTCCAAAGCATCAGTACAGTGTTATTCATCTCTGCAATGTGACCTTCTAACAAAACTTCACTTTGGAGTGGTCTGAGGTGGCTTAACCGAGGCACATTTCCCTACATATTATATATCAGTATAAGACCTGTGAATCCTTCATAATAACAAGTAATATTACCATCATGTCAATATGCCACACTGCACAGAGACAAATAACTTATCTACTGATGTGTTATAAGTGTTATGAAAACTAGAAGAAGCTTTTGTTAAGGTCTTGTTACATGAGAGTAAATGAGTAATACAGTACCTAAACTAAACTGCTACCAACATTTCAATTCCAGGGAGTGGTGCACTAGGAGAAAAGGTTGAATACCCCGGTCTTGAACTATAACATATTTGATTCTATATGCATCAATAGTCTGCCATAACTAAGCATTTACTTTGAATAATAGGTCTGCTGTTATCTGAAAACTTTTTCTGGGACTGCTATTAGTAGAAACCAAGCTTTACAACATTCGCTTTATATTAGTAGGGCACCCTGGCCAGGTGCTTTAACAATCTTGGGGGGTTGGGGGGGTTTCTTGGCTTAAAAAATTTGGGAACCACCCAAAAATGAACTTTTTTTTTATGTGTTACTTACCCCATGTAGCGTTTAATCTCATGATTTCAGGCAGAATGGAAAGAAAAAGTTGATGACACAACGCATGCTTTTTTGCTAAAATATTGTAAAGTACTCACTTCTGGAATTATCGGTGCACATCATAAACAGGAAATCTAAAGCCTCATGGGAATGAGTTTTTCAATTGAAGACCCTCATTTCCCCCTCATTCATCGATAAAGAGTCCTGTCTTCAATTCAAATGGTTATTGAATAGTATTTCAACAAATGTCTTGAATGTTTTGTGCCTACGACTGGATAATTGACATGTGAATAATGCGCTATGAGTAACATGAGATTTTTTTTCTTTTTTACACTGTCTGCCACTGTACATTATTGTTCGCTTTTGGCTTATATTATATAATTAACTTTTGTCTCCCCATTCTGCATGAAAACGTGAGGTTAATTTTTTTCTCAACTACCACTACAAAGCATATTGAAGTAAATAACATACAAAAAAAAAATTGGGTGTAGTATTTCTTTAAATTTGAATCACATATTCAAGAAAGCTCTACTGTAGCCTGTCTTCTTACAGGAGTAGCCTGGTCCCTTATTCACCCAGGATGGGGACATTTGCTGCAGTCTGCTGGCAAGGAGGTCTTCATAACAACTCTCTGTCTCTCCTTCTTTCTCTGCTAGATGTGACAAACATCCACAGCATCTGCTGAGTTAGTGGCCTTTTAGTGGCTGGGGAGGTGATGATTGATTCTTGTCATATCTCCCCTATCTATAGCCTTCCTGTAGCATTCAGTTCACTCCCAGGGTCTTACTGCATCCTTCCAGTATTCTTCCTTCTGCGGTAGTGTGACACACATTGTTATACTTCCTTTTCTCTGTTTCAATGTCTTGCTAGGGCACTGCCACTTTCCTGCCTGGAAATCCCTTGTCTTCCAAACAGATAGACATTTCAGAGAGGTCACTTTACACTTTGTAGACGGCAGACTAATTCCTCATTAAATTGTAGTGAAAAGCTTTCCTGTAATGTGTCAGCTCGCACTTTGTGTGCGGCAGGAAGAAAGACCTGCTTTGCCATCACTCTCTTTGTTCTTTTGCAATGCAATTTTACATCATTGTTAATACATCTGGCCGCAGTATTTGTTCAGGGAAGAGATCAGTATCAAAATGCAGCCTGGAGGGTAGGCACTCTTTCATGCAGCAGAGATGCAACCATTCACTCACACACTAGTTCTTTATTTCCCAGAGTCTTCCCATTACAATGGATGTGCATCACCCTCCAGCAAGTAGTAACTAGGTGACAGCATTATGTAAGAACAGTGTTTGGAGGTCTAAGAACTGACAATTCATCTGAAAATAATCTGTAATAAAGAGAGCATGTTAAAGTCACCAAAACACATTTGGGAAGTTCATCTACCACCTCATTCTGTTTGTCCATTACAGCGAAAAATAGAGGCCAGAGGCTATGCTAGCAATATCAAGTACAAAGAATCAATTGTGGAGTCTACTTACACACTTACTTGCCCACAATCCCACATAACAGGGACGTTTTAGAGCCGACAGTCCATCTAAATTGCATGCAGACATTGGAAGAAACAGCAGACTCCACACAGACAGTGAGCAGGTCGTGAATTCGTTTCCGTTTTTTGAATGTGTAAAGTAGCAGTGCTAATCACTGAACCACCATGAAGAGCGAGGTGTCTCATTTCGGAAGCGTTGTGTGAAATATGATTTGTAATTTGTAATTTAATGGTGCATTGCTGCTTAGAAGTCTCTAGCTTTGCCTGAGTACAGTGCACATGAGAGTTGAGCTAATGTACTTGTATTTTGCTATAAATGAAACTACAGCATAAATTGTAAAACAAAATGGAAGAATAGTTAATTAGAATGGGCTTATCAACCAGACTGAAAAGAGACAAGAAGATTCTTCCATGTAATGGAAATTGAATATGATCATTTTTGAGGAGATGTAGCTATTTTTCATAATTTTGTAATGAATAAATCAAGTCCTTGCTTCCATAGATTCCATCCATAGATTTTCTGGAGTCAAAGCCTATCAGAGACACAATGCCAATCAGTATGCTGCTGCTGGAGTATGTGAATTTCCCCTTGGGATTAATAAAGTATCTATCTATCTATCTATCTATCTATCTATCTATCTATCTATCTATCTATCTATCTATCTATCTATCTATCTATCTATCTATCTATCTATCTATCTATCTATCTATCTATCTATCTATCTATCTATCTATCTATTTCAATGCATGTACACATACCAGTACAATCTGATGCTGCCAGTTAACCCACTTTAATATTGGAAATAATTGAACATACATGGAATTTGCTCTTTACCCTTTATTAAATAAAATGATGGCTTACGTTTTATTGTATAAAGTTATGTGGCACTATATAAACATGGACACAAATCAGAATTAACTTAAACCATCCTTTATTTTTATTCTTACTTCTATTTAACGATGTCTGCAAGCTCCAGTGAAAAATTTAATCAGAAGAAGAATGGATAAATGAATGACATTGCCTAATTCGGAGTAGAGCCTCTGACCCTCCGCATCTAGAGGAACCAATTGAGGTGGTTTGGGCATCTGATACTGATGTATCCTGGTGGAGGTTTAACAGGTGCGACCAACTTGGAAGAGCCCCCTGGTGAAGGAAGACCTAGGGAGGATTATATCCCACAGATGGCCTGGGAAAGGTTGGCACCCCTCAGTATGAGTTGACAAGTATGGCTGGGGAAAGGGATGTGGGGGCTTTACTGTCCCCATGACCGAGTCTCGGATATGTGGTGGAAGATGAATGAATAAACTATGTGGCCACTTTATTAGGCACACCTCCAATTAGCCGACTCCTCCAACCAGGGAATCAAGTGGCCCAGGATTTTAGATTTTGTTCAGTGAAACATTAATGTGGGAAAAATGCATCATGTATATAATTTTGATGGTGGTATGATTGTTAGTGTCAGGCATGATACCACCAGTGTCTCAAAAGCAACTGTCCTCTTTGAATTTTTGCGCACTAACGTCACAATACTTTTCAGAGAATGGGATGATTAAAAAAACATTCAATGAACAACAGTTGTATTTTTTGACACCCACTGCACCTCCAGTCTACCTGGAACGAGTCTCTCTTTGAAGTACCTTTCCTAAGATTTCTTTCTTTTTTATCTGCAAGGCTTTTTTGGGGAGTTTTTTTTCCTTGTCTTCTTAGAAAGTCAAGGCCGAGGGGCTATCAATTAAAAAGGGTCTGTTAAGCCCATTTAGGCATTCTTTGTGTGATTTTTTGGACTACAGTCGTGGCCAAAAGTTTTGAGAATGACACAAATATTACTTTTCACAAAGTTTGCTGCCTCTTCTTTTATGATGGCAATTTGCATATACTCCAGAATGTTATGAAGAGTGATCAGATGAATTGCAATTAATTGCAAAGTCCCACTTTGCCATGAAAATGAACTTAATCCCAAAAACCCATTTCCACTGCATTTCAGCCCTGCCACAAAAGGACCTGCTGACATCATTTCAGTGATCCTCTCGTTAACACGGTTGAGAGTGTTAATGAGAACAACGCTGGAGATCACTCTGTCATGCTGACTGAGTTAGAATAGAGAGATTCAATTGTTGTGAAGAAGGCTTCAGGGCGCCCAAGAAAGTCCAGCAAGTGCCAGGATCGGCTCCTAAAGTTGATTCATGGCTCAGGATTGGGGCACCACCAGTGCTGAGCTTGCTCAGGAATGGCAGCAGGCAGGTGTGAATGCATCTGCACCCACAGTGAGGCAAAGACTTCTGGAGGATGCCCTGGTGTCAAGAAGGGCAGCAAAGTAGCCACTTCTCTCCAAGAAAATCATCAGGGACAGACTGATATTCTGCAAAAGGTACAGGGATTAGACTGCTGAGGACTGGGGTAAAGTTGTTGTCTCTGATGAATCCCCTTTCCAATTGTTTGGGGCATCCAGAAAAAAGATTATCCGGAGAAGAAAAGGTGAGTGGTACCATCAGTCCTGTGTCATGCCAACAGTAAAGCATTCTGAGACCACTCATGTGTGGGGTTGCTTCTAAGCCAAGGGAGTGGGCTCAAATTTCCCCTTGGGATTAATAAAATATCTATCTATCTATCTATCTATCTATCTATCTATCTATCTATCTATCTATCTATCTATCTATCTATCTATCTATCTATCTATCTATCTATCTATCTATCTATCTATCTATCTATCTATCTATCTATCTATCTATCTATCTATCTATCTATCTATCACTCACAATTTTGTGTAAGAACACAGCCATGAATAAAGAATGGTACCAAAACATCCTCCGAGAGCAACTTCTCCCAACCATCCAAGAACACTTTAGTGACGAACAATGTCTTTTCCAGCATGATGGAGCACCGTGCCAAAAGTGATAACTAAGAGGCTCGGGGAACAAAACATCAAAATTTTGGGTCCATAGCCAGCAAACTCCCCAAACTTTAATCCCATTTAGAACTTGTGGTCAATCCTCAAGGGGCAGGTGAACAAACAATAACCCACAAATTCTGACAAACTCCAAGCATTGATTATGCAAGAATGGGCTGCCATCAGTCAGGATTTGGCCCTGAAGCTGATTGACAGCATGCCAGGGCAAATTGCAGAGGTCTTGAAAAGGAAGGGCCAACACTCCAAATATTGACTCTTTGAATAAACTTAATGTAATTGTCAATAAAAGACTTCGAAAGTTATTAAATGCTTGTAATTATACTTTAGTATACCATAGAAACATCTGACAAAAAGATCTAAAAACACTGAAGCAGCAAACTTTGTGAAAAACAATACTTGTGTCATTCTTAAGATTTTTGGCCATGATTGTACATAAAAATAAAGTGTTATTTATTTTTAGCAAAAACTCATGGTTCATTGGCAAGATCAGAGGAGAATGGTCAGACTTGTTCAAGCTAAACGAAAGGGCATAAATACTCAAATACCTGTAGTAGATGGCCGGGATGGATTGGTGTCCTGGCTGGGATGAACTTTGTTCCCTTGCTTGGCAAGGAGGCCAGCTTAATGGGTAGTCAGAGGCAGGACACGTCCTGTCTTAGCCAGGAGTTGGACACGCTATACCAACATGGATAGACTGGCGTCTTAGTGGGGTTCAGTAGAAGACTTACATTTAGTGACCAGAGTGAATGGATGGACCTGAGAAAGCCTCCTAATAACACTGCATGCACCTCCAGTGCACTGGGTGGCAGCATTCCTAGGCCGGTGTTAACAGACCCACACCTGCGGGGTGTATTGGGAATTGTAATCTCATTGATTATCCATGCTGGGTTCCATGGGTGCCGCCAGGGGGAATGTCTATCCCTACTTTGTGGGGCTTTGGCCTGACCTGGAAGTGCTTCCTCCATGCAGAATGCTGACATTGGAAGTGAGTCCTGAATAAAAGGAGTCGCCTCAGGTAGGGGACAAAAGGAGTGTGGATGGAGATTATTGAATTTGTGGTTGAGATTGTTTGTGCTAGTGAAGAGAACCTGAAAAAATGTATTATTATGTAACAAAATACACTTTATTTGAACCATTGACTGTGTTTGTGCACTTGTGTCTTGAGTCTGGTGTGCCCACACACCCTTTGCAACAGTGGTCTTCAGATGTACATCTTTGAATGTACATCTTGTTGGAGCTTGAAACTCAGACGCCAGTGAGAGTTGGCCTTGTGGTTTTCACTTCTTTCAGCTACAGTATGAACCAGAAGATAGGGCTATGGTGGGCACATGATCAAAACTGGCAAAATATTGCCTAGTCTAATGAATTTTGATTACTGCCTCAACATGCATAAATAGAATTTGGCAGAGACAGCGTGAACCATTAATTCATTCTGCTTTATTTTAACATTACAGGCTCGGAGTTGTTGCATAATGATGTATAGTAGGGAATGTTTTCTTGACATGGACTAGGCCACTTAATACCAACTGAACATCATTTACATGTCAGCGTAGCTAAGCACAGTTGCTCACCATGTGCCACGTCACCAAGCAAACATCATTTGAAGTTGGTTCTAGACACATGACAATAACTTGAGTTTACTCCAATGGCCTGCAACGTCCCCACATGTCAGCACCTTTGTAGTGGAGACACAAGGGGTGCTACCTGGAAGTAGACAGGTGTACCTAATAAATTGGCCACCGAATGTATGTTTACTGACAGTTTTCTGAATGCTAGCAAGGATAAAAGACACACCATTAAAACTGGGTAGACATTTTCATGTTTAAGAATCTAACCACCCACCCACATTCTGAACCTGCTCATCAACCAGCCTTTTTCAACAGTCTCTAAATTTATAAACCATCAAGGCTAATTTCCATAATTGTGTCTTGTAGGCTTTTCAATGGAATGATAAGTATGGATACTGTATGTACTATATATATATATATATATATATATATATACACTGTGTAAGAAAGGCACTATATTGCGCCCGACCCGACACAGATTGACACAGGAGGCACGTGTAAAATAAAACAAATATTTATTTTTCTTCACCTGTGGGGCATGTTTTTCCTGTGAACCCCACAGGCAATACACAGTTCCAATCAACACACTCAGTAACACAAAGCTCTCCTTTCCTAGCACCACCACTCCTCCCAGGCATCCTTGTCCTCCACCTGACTCTGGCTGCTGAGTGGTGGTTGCTGGCTCCCTTTATTGGGCACCCTGAAGTGCTCCAGGTGCTTGACTGCTGACATCTGGCTGCACTTCCGGATGTGGTGAAATCAATGCCCAAAAGGGGCCAGCAGCTCCGGCTGCAGCAACCCCTAGCGGCGCCTGCAGAACCTAACAAGGCTGCACAGAACAGAACCCTGTGGGAGGTTGAGGCACCGCTCCAACCCAGGGGCGCGGCCATCCAGCATCCAGGGGGAGGTATTGCACTGTCCAGGGCTGCTCCCCCTGAATATATAGTGAAGGGGCGGCTCGGCCAGGCGTGGGACCGTCCGCCACAACTGTTAATGTCTTTTTATTTAAGCTACACTGTAACTTTTATCATTAAGTCATTAGCAAACATTAGCAGGGTATTAGATCATGTACATTTAAAAATGTATGCAGCAAATATCATTACGTGATCATTCATTACGACTTTATAATAATCTTCATCAATTAGACAGTAACAATTATCATATAATGCTTCTTTACATCCTTGAAATTTGTTATTCATCAGGTATTCATCTTGAAGTACCTAATCTAAAGTTGAAACTTCTAGTTATAAAGGTTTTAAAATTGTTAATAATGGAAAAAGAGTTATTATAAAGTGTTACCTTTGTTTCTCTTCCACTGGAAGTTGATGACAAATGACTAGTATGACTACCACTGCCCCACCATCCTGAGAGGCGCCAGGGTCTAAGAGACGAAAAATCAGAAAAGAGAGGCTCATGTGGCACTTGGTGCCGCTGCCCTACTGCCAAATGGTTGGCCTGCCATGGAAAAGTCGTCTCTGATAAAAGAGCACTGGAATCATTGGGTGGAAGGGTCCTGTCATCAGATTGGCCGGCCCAGCACTGACTTTGCTGTAGAATGGCCAGTAGGAGAGAAGATGGCCTGTTGGCCGAGGTCTCCAGGATTCTGACTGTGTCTGGGTTGTCTGATGCTGTTTCTACCATCTGCCCAAGGTTCTACAATTATCTGATGGACAAATTTTGTTATTTTTCATTTATAGTAATTAGCTTCCACTTTATTTTTGTATTTGAACAAATACAGTATGTATCCTCATATGTGATAGTTCAATATATACTGTCACACACGTGCACATGGGATGCAGCTAAAGGGCCTGAACAAGAGTAATTCCATGTCAGACCAAGGGGTAGTGGAGTACACTGACTCTTTATCTCATTTCTCTGCAGACCCATTACAGGAAATTCCACCAGTTCCTGATGATGTTACTTCCATTTCTGGCCCTGATGATGCCACTTCTGTTTCCGCCCCATGGATGACATCACTTCCGGTCCCGACCCTAATGATGCCACTTCTGGTTCCGCCCCATGGATGACATCACTTCTGGTCCCGGCCCTGATGACACCACTTCTGGTTCCAGCCCCATTGAAGACATCACTTCCTCTGTTTGCCTTTACAATCGCCATCTTGGCCATCTCAAATCAGTTCTGTTGTGGACACTTATCTGTAATACATTTATTCAGCCAGTTTTGCAGCCAGGAAACCAATATATGCGTGGGTGCCCCAAACCTTTTTGTGTCTCTTTGTCAAGTTTATGACAATTCCGAGTGATACAATCTTGCATTTGCTTTGTAGTTTATACTATTAAAATTGTACTGCTATATTGTATATATATTATAATATATATATATATATATCGTTGAACTACCTTTCCCAAGGTTTCTTTCATTTTTCCCTACTAGGTTTTTTTGGGAGTTTTTCCTTGTCTTCTTAGAGAGTCAAGGCTGGGGGGCTGTCAAGAGGCAGGGCCTGTTAAAGCCCATTGCAGCACTTCCTGTGTGATTTTGGGCTATACAAAAATAAACTGTATTGTATTGTATTGTATTCCCGAGGTAGCAATAACAGATTAGCCATCTAGCTTTGTGAAGAGGATTACTTGTGTTCTGTTTTGTGTATTGTGTTGTATTTTTTGACACCCATTGCATGCCCATCCAGCATGGAAAGGAGTCATTCTCTGAATTACCTTTCCCAGGATTTCTTCCATTTTTTCCCTACAAACTTTTTTTTTGGGAGTTCTTTTTGTCTTCTTAGGAAGTCAAGGCTGGGGGGGCTGTCAAGAAACAGGGTCTGTTAAAGCCGATTGAGGCATTCCTTGTGTGATTTTGGACTATACAAGAAATAAATTGTTTTTGTTGTTGTGGCTCCCAGTTGATGGCCCTGCAGCTGGCCTATCAGCACTGGCGAAGGTGCATCAAACAGCAATGCCTAGCAGGTGGCGATCTGCTCCACCACCACCCGATCAAAGCACCGTGATGTCCCTACATTGATGGATCGAAGGTCAGATGTCCACATGACCATCATCATCAAATTCTTCCATGTGAAGCCTAAAAACCATGAGGACTGATTGAGGTCATTTGTGTTAGGTAGAATGCCTAGAGGGGGCTGGGTGGTCTTGTGGCCTCTGAGCCCCTGCAGATTTTGTTTTTTTTTTTCTCCAGCCATCTGGAGTTTTTATTTTTGCCTTTTCTGTCCTCATGGCCATCAGACCTTACTTTATTGTTTGTTACTTAGTATTGCCTAATCTTATTTTTATATTTTTCTTTTTTCTTTCTTCATCTTGTAAAGCACTTTGAGCTACATAATTTGTATGAAAATGTGCTATATAAATAAATTCTGTTGTTGTTTTATGTTGAATACCTGTACCGCTCTGCACCATCTTCTTCTATAAAATGCTACCGTGGCTGTTCATTTGTCTGTCCAGGATTTTAAATCACCTGTAGCTCGCAAACCGTTTCACCTTTTGACTTGAAATTTGGTACAAATATACTACGTGACATTTACTATCCGCTTTCGGGGTGATGATTTTTATTACTCTTTTCATTTTTATTTTATTTTATTGTAGAATCAACTCTCAGCAGCACGCAGCAGGGCGGCCGTTCAGCGCATGCGCGCCATTCTCATTCCCTACCACCTTCGCTAATCATTCTTGAGGCAGATTGAAGAGTTAAGTGCCAGATTAAGTGAAAAATTAAAGAAAACATACTAAGTAATTGCAACACAAAAACTAACTTAATCAGTTTTAACGCGAAAAGATGCAGACGAAAAGAAGAGAAGCAGCAGGCCGCTAGGGTGGAGTAAAGAAGATCTGCTCAGGAAGCAGCAAGCGCATCAACCTCAGAGCAAACGAATGCTAAACATACAGAGAGAGAGGATGGAAACGATAAGTCAAGCGTATTCACTGCACGTTATCATGCAGTACGCCGTTACTGGTATTAAAAGAATAAGAGTGTGTGTGTCTGTCTGTCCGTGTGTGTGTGCTGTGTGGTGCAATTTTAAGAAAATGAAAGTCAATCAGATTAGCAATAACAATAGCAATAAGTATCTACATGGAAACTCATTAAGGTATGGCATGAAATGCTGAGATTTTCTGCACGTCCTCTAAAAATGATAACCAAGCTCTGCACTCAAAGCAAGATGCAATTTTGAAACGCCAGACATGTTTTTCCAAAGATCCAAATTGTGCTTTAGATCATCTATCCATAAAAACGGTCTTTCCTTTCACACAAAATGGCCTTGCATTGTAGCAGGGTTGCTAATTCTGTTCCTGCTGTTGACTACAAGTCATTTAACCATTCATACTCCTGTGGTACTACTGTATATACTGTATGTGTGAGGAACTCAGCTTGAAAAGTCACATGAGGTGGTCTGCACTGTGTAATTCTACTAAACAGTTTAAGGATCATTCTGACGTTCTGCTTCTTTAATATATACAGTTATATTAATCCAGCACATCAAAGCAGATAGATTTGTGATGCTGAAAATGAACCCTGTTAACCACAGTTTTACCATGGAAATGCAGAATCCCTGAAAGCTTGGAATGTGAATAAGTTGAATAACATTATGAAACACGTCCATCTGCTTTATAACTCACTTATCCTGGCCAAAGTTGGTTGGAGTAAGAGCTAATTCCAGTAAGAACAAGTACAAGGCAGGTACCTACTTTGGATGTCTGCCCATCTCAAAGCACACACTGAAAATAAACACATTCATACATGGGTCAACCTCACAGCATGTTTTGGACTATAAGAGAGAGCCTACATGAACAAAGACAGAACACTAAAGCAAGACAGCAAAAGTCCGTAAGCTGCGAAATGAAAATGCTGAGGGCCATCCCACCACATACAGTATTTTTCCCAGTCTTTATTTTACAGTACATTGCTCCTTTCACAAAGTGCAGTTTTAGAACCAGCTTTACTGACTAGTTAACAATCAATGATATTGTGATTTTCCTGAAGGGTGCAATACATAGATTTATGTTGTTTTTATTTTGCGTTTCTATATATAGTTGTCTCACTCTGGATATATCCAGCATACACAGCAAAACCGGTATTTCAAGTCACCTCTAAGATAGAATTTCAGACAGCGTTGGTTTTCAAAAGAAAACCAAACTCAGCAGGATTAAACACGCATGCTGGTATAAATTCCAAGAATGTTACTTACAGTAATTAGCCCTCATTAACTTTATATGCTGCTTCAAAAATACTTTGGAAGGAAATAAAAAAAAGAAAATGAGCCTGCTGTTTATATTTAGAATTGTTTATTTGTATACTTATTGCATGTTATACAGTATTTAATAACTGAATGTTTAATCGATATATACGGTGAACCTATATACTGTAACTGTTAATCTGTTACTATGGCCTGCTCTTAGTCTGTAGACTGCTCCTCTTACTAAAGATGTCACACACTGTGCTGTCTCTGATAACTTAGGTCTTATTCTCATTCACTTAGTTACAAACTTTATATTCCCTTCCAAGACTGGGTGCTCAGGAAAACAGTATGACATTTGCTAACATTGCACACCTTTACTAAATACTGCACACGTTGTCATGATGTGTTTGTTTTAAATAGCTGCAGGCAAAAAGGTGAAAATCACAAGACGGAGGATTTTTAGAATGATGAGATAAATGCATAAAAAAACAAATTTCTTGCTCAAGGCTCAGTGCAGATGTATAGTCCCAGTCAGCTAGAACCAAGCAACTAACTCCCAAATGGAATGTAACCACAAGGACGCACCACACACAATAATGCCTAAGTACAACTCTGGGTTCAAATTAAAAATTCTATTCGCTCCCAACACCTTCTTACAGAAATACCAGCCACAATTCACAAATACCAATTCTCTCCTTCCACTTCCTTTAGAGTGTTGCCTGCTGCCTTCTGACTCAAATAACGGAGGCTGCCCAAGTCGTCTGGAGCACTTCTGGGCTGTGTGGAAACCAGGGCACTCCTCCCCATGGCAGTGCCCTTTGGCGATACCCGAAGACCCCAGTAGGTCTGTGTTTCTGGATGTCAGATCCTAAGTTACTCTATGGGTTTCTTAATTGGGTTCAGCCTTGAGGAACATCGCTACCTGTCATGTGAGGAAATGAACTGCTCTCAGTATGCTCATTCACCTAGTCCACCCATTATGGTCTCTGGCTGGCCAAGAATCCAACCTTTGCACTGGCTATGATGCCAGTCTTTCCTCAATGGCATCTATAGGAGGTACCTGTCTTTTTTCACTATCTTTGGGAACTTCTGAAAAGAATAACTTTGTAATTGAAGCTCTCAAAAACACATATAAATATGATGGTAATCTGCTAATGGCAAAATGGATCTTTGCATATTTTCCCCATTGAATTTGTTTAAATCTTCTTGTGGGTTGTAACTTCATCTTTCATTTTTTTGTGCAAAATAATCAAACTACAATCTCCAGTGTGTTCAAGTTATTGTCCCACTAGTAAGCTCTGCTTAGATTCTGGATCCAAAGTTCCAGTGTTAGTTTTCAGTTAACAATTAGACATGGCTTAGGTATATAATTCAGCCAACTTTGGCCTGTATCATCACTGTTAAGTTTTTAACACATAGACTCTTGATGTTGAATACCAGTCTGGTCGGATTCACAAAGCCATTTTGGAAGCTGTGGAGCTTCCCTGAACCACAGTCAGAGTCACAATGTTCTAACACTAAATATATGGGACAGTCTTCAAACTTCTAATGCAGATGAAAATTCTGTAATGAACTGTGGAGGATGGTATTTGAATTGAGGAATCAGGAGTGTAAGCACGGGGAAGGATGGTCTGACATCTCACTGGGGATCGAGGAGGATTCCTTACCTGAAATGGAAGGACCAGGCTGAGCAGAGTCTCAATTGGTGTCAGAAACAAGTAATGGAAGGACCAGGGGAAACAGCCTTTCATGGACAATTTATCCACATGCATGAGAGGTGGCAGTGTTCTTCTGGCTGTCTTCCAATTTAGACACCTATAGGGTTGCCTGGGAGTTGAAGTCTGGAGGGTGACCCTATAGGGGTCCTTGGGTGCTGCCAGAGGGCTCCAGAGTAAAGGAGCTTATGGTTACATGTGGTATAGAAGGTCCATGGCTCCAAAAGAAAGGCAGTTTGGCCATTGGCCATTAATCCATTGACCATGACAGTCTCACCCAACCATGAGTAGTTAATGAATTAATTGTGGTGAAACACACCTGCATGTGAAAGTGTGATCGTTCTCAATTGCTTCATTGGCTTCCTGCGGTGTGTGATGGAGACGCTGCACCAACAGAGCTGTATAGGTACGGGCCGACACAAGAGATGGGGGGACAAAAAAAATGAAACAAAGAAGAAAAAGAAACAGATGGAGGTTAAAGAGAGAAGAAGTAGGCAGGAGGTGTTAAGTGCCAGTGTAGGAGTGAGTGAGCGAGAGCAGGCTCGCTGGATAGCAGGCAGATAGGGGGAGAGCCCCTTAGGAGGAGTGTTTGGCCGACACTCGGTGGGGGCAGTAGGTAGCGGTTGCTGCAGCTGAGTGGTTATGAGGAGCTGGAGTGACCAAGAGTATGGATGGCTTGCCGCATAAGGCTGAGAAGGCAGTGGGAGTCGGAGGATTGGAATGGAGAACCCCAGTGTGAGTGCCTGGTCGCTGGGGACCTGAGTCTCAGTCTGGCGAAGGAGCTCTATGTAGCCAGGGGACAGAAGGCTACCGGACCAAGAGCAGAGTCAGCTGCACCTGCAAATAGGGCGACTTCTCTGTTGTAACATCCATATGGGATAAGCAGGGGAGCTGCCAGCTAAAAGAAGGCACCGGAGTTTTAAAAAAGGGGCAGCTTCCAGCCCATTGTTTTAACCTCATTTTAAAGGATTTATTGACCTCCACTTTTTGCACATGTTTTTAATGGATTATTTATTTATTGATCTTTGAGAACTGCACTATTTATTTGAACACTGTTTGATGTTTTTTGTTTTTAATTAATGCATGGGGCACTTATACCATCCTCTTGATCGCAGTACGACTAGTCCTTGTCTACCAGCTCATCTGGTTACATTACCGATGGTGTTGGGTTCAAGAGGCTCCCAAAATTGGAAGAGGGGCATGGTGCAGGACCCACACCGTCACAGTGCCAAGCAGCACCCAAGAGTGCTTCAGCAGGTTAATGCCTCAATCCCAGATGTACTCCCAGATTCAAGAAAAAAGTTAGTCGTGTCACTACATCAGGGAACAAGACCCGGAAGGGAGTTAGACGACGCTTGAGGAGGGGGATGAAGATACTAGTGTGCTGTTTGACCAATTGTTTGGTGGATTAAAGCCTGAAAAGGTGCTGCTGTTAGTAAATTGCTGTTTAATTGAACTGTGAATTGTCTGTGTTCGGGATGTGTCTGGTACTGGGGCACGGTGGCACCCCCTGATGGTCACAGGAGAAAGAAGGAGGATGGGGTAAATAAGCCAAGTACTTACCAGGAGGCAGAGAATGTAAAAAGGCCAAGGAAATGAAACAGTAATTACAGGCAAGAAATGGAGTGAGAGGATCAGAAACTAAAAATTTCCTAAAAACCAGAACCAAGACGTAAGACAAAAACAGCCAACAACCAATAATTATGCTAGGGTTTTTTAAACTGAATCCATAAACCTGGACAACTAGAGGTGCATGATATTGACCTTTGCGAAGCAATGTATTTTTTGAGTATTTGTATAACTTTGGGTCACCCACCCAGCCACTCTCCATTCAATAACAAAAGTTTCCTTTTTTTGTGCTCCAGTTATATCATCCTGGTCCTAGAAGGGGCCATAAGTCCAATGCCCAAGTGGGGGGGTTTCAGGGCTTGACTCCCAGCAACGGGCCCACACTGTAAAGGAAACTGGAGTCACATCTAGTGGCAGCACCCCCTCCTGCCTGGTGCTGGTATCGTTTGGCTTAGTTGAGCCCATTGGAATATCCTGAAATGTGCATGCATGACACCTTTATACCCATAGCCACCATCAACAAAAAAAGACCCCAAATACCAGCACTCATAAGAACAAGATGGTGCCACAGAAGAATACAAAAAAAAAAGTAACATGAGCAAGAAAAACACATGTTAACAAAAAATAAATGTGATCACTGGATTTCTGGGTTTCTTAAACCCATAAAGCAATGTAAAAATGATTTTTAGATCCCCAGGAACGGTTTAGAAAAATTAAAAACAACATCCAAATTGTTGAACTTCACATTCAAATCTCTGTTATATGTCCTTTTTGTTCATTTCTGAGTGATTTATTTATGTTTCTTTTTCCTTTGTTTATTATCTTCTTTGTTTTCTATGACTGTGTTATGTTCCATATGCTTTGTGGCTGGTTTCCCAAGAGGCAGGAGAACCTGCCTATTACCACCAGGGACTGGCCGCTGCCCTATAAAGCTGAGGGTCTCCCGCTGTTCCCAGCAGTTCATTTGGAAGCACAAGGGAGTTGGTGAGTTTGCTTGTTTTTTTCTCTTTGTGATTATGCTCATTGTGTTTTTCTGGTTTTGACCTTCTGCTCTGTTTTTGACCATGCCTTGGATTACTGTATTAGCACTTGACCTTGGATTGCTTTTGCTGGCAACTTTATGCTTTTTGTGCTCTTTGGAGATCAACAGTGTAACATAGCATTTTGTGTAAATACAGTTTTTATTTTATAAAGGTCTTGTATTTGCCCTTATATAGTATCTTAAAAGCGCTATATAAATGTAATGAATTATTATTATTATTATCTTGACGGGAAATCTCCCCAGTGACATTTTGGAAGTGTTTTTGGGACTTACATGCTTTAGAACTCCTAGCCATAAATTCCCAATTCCATGAGTTCACAAGAAATGCTAGGACAGCACTGAGAGAACCAAAAGCCTCTTTCTCCTCAGATAAGTTTACAATTTATGACTCTATAAAATTCATAGGCCAAAAATGGCATACAAATTAAAGCAAAGGTTTGGAATCAGCTGCTTACCACTAACAATAAGAATGCTCATGTGTTTTATTTTGCCAAAATGCAACTGGATGTTCTTTGAGAGTTCTGGAATATATTCTATGAACATATGAGGCAAAAAGAACATTTTAGTCTCAGCTGTCTGACTACGTCTGGTGAAAAGCTGACATTGCATTTCATAGTCAGAATCTCATACCAACAATCAGCCGTGGAGGTGATGCCTTGTTAAACAAGGACCTGAAGAAATTACCAACATGAAGGAATCATGTCTTCTGCTTTGTATTGTGGGGTTCTCATAAGAATGGTAGGTATACTGGACCATGCAACAAGACAATAATGAGACAATAATAAGATAATAATGAGACAAAACAAAAATAAATCTACTTTAGAGGGGCTGAAGAAAAACAAAAAGTGAATTTTCAGTGGCTTAGTCAAAGTCCACATCCAAATCACCATGAAGATGGTGTTGCAGGAGCTAAAAGAAAACTCACTTCAGTAAGGAAAAGTGGACTACAATTCCTTGATGTTCTATACACTGTATGTTAAAAAGTTACCGAGCCCAAGAAGACAGTTATTGTTTCACAGCATGTATTGAGGTCTGCATACCTTTTTAAGGACCAGGTTAAGTTATAATCATGATTTTGGAACCTCTTGTTCTCAGTTTTGCAACATTGTGCGCACTTGTTGTTACCATCATTCTGACAACAGCATTTTGAGCTCTGTTTGAGCTAATGGTTATACAGGAGATACTTTCAAGCAGGGATCCTCAAACCATGGTCCTGGAGGGCTGCAGTGGCTACAGGTGTTCATTCCAACCAATTTCCTAATTAGAACTCAGTCATTGCTGATAATGAAACTTGGTATTTAACTCAGCGCTCTCATTCATCAAAAACAAATTTTAGTTACATTTTAGATCAGAGGTGTTCAATTACAGTCCTTGAGGTTTTCACTGCAATCAATTTCTTAATTAGAACCCATTTATTTACTACTAAAGCAAAACATTTTCTGGGCTTAATTTTAGTCACCTTGCCTGTTACTATTCAGAACCCTTAATTACCTATTTTTGTTTTTAAGAGCTGCATTTAAGCTTTAATTGTTGCCTGTTTTCTTAACCAGACATTAGTTAATAATGAAATGCAGATAACCAATAAACCAGCAGCTCTCCAGTTAATGTGCTTCTTTTTAAACCTGCGCACATGCACCACAAAGTATCTGAGTTAAAATATTTAGAAATAAATGAGAGGGGAAATGAAAGTAATTGGAAGTTTAAATATGTTCTGGTCCACAAAACACATGGAGACTCTACAGTGCAATTAAAATTTCTCTGGGATGAATGAAAGCACTAACAAGCCAAATAGTTAAATACCAACAACATTTACTGTATTTGTATGGCACATATGCATACAAACAATGTAGCTCAAAGTGCTTTGCAAGACATTAAAAAATGTAAGATTAGGCAATAATATTAAAGAATAAGTTAAAAAAACAAAATGTATTGTCAGATGGCTGTGAGAACAGAAAAAACAAAAATAAACCTCCAGTTAGGTTTGAGAAAAAAAACAACAAAATAAAACCTACAGAGGTTCCAAGGCCAAAAGACCACCCATCCTGCATAAATGTTTGTAATTCATTCATCTTTGTTTTCAAGCTTCACATGATAGGATTTGATGATGTTGGACTTGTGGACAGCTGAGACACTCACCTTCATTCCAACATTTCAGGGGGATTGCATGGTGCTTTGATAAGGTGGTGGTGCAGCAGATCGCCACCAAAGAAGAATATGATAATTCTTTGCCCATATAATCTATCAGGAAATGTGGCTACGAAAAAGCCATATTACAATAATGGGTTTTTAGCTGTTTTCTAAAATGTTCCACAGTATTAGCCTGGCGAATTTCTATCAGTAGAATATTCCAGATTTTAGGTGCATAACAGCAAAAGGCCGGATAACCAATTCTTTTAAGCTTGGCTCTTGGAATTACAAGCAGATCTCCACTCGAAGATTTAAAATTATGACTTAGAGTGTAGGGGGACAGGCATTCCAAAATATAGGAAATATCAAAATTATTTAAGGCTTTATAAACCATTAGTATTTTAAAGTCAATTCTGAATGACACAGGTAATCAATGTGACAATGCTAAAACTGGTGAGATGTGCTTAAATTTTCTTTTTTTAGTTAACATTCTGGCTGCTGCAGTCTGCACTAATTGTAACCAACTGATGTCTTTTCTTAGGTAGTCCTGTTAGGAGAGCATTACAGTAATCTAGTAGACTGAAAAACAAAAGTGTGAACTAATTTTTCAGGGACTTGTAAAGTTATGAGAGGTCTAAGTTTTGCTATATTCCTTAAGTGAGAAAATGCAGTCATTGCAATCTGGTTAACATGCGATTTAAAGTTGAGATCAGAGTCAATGTATATCCCTAAATTACCCTTGCTATTTCCATGTTTGCCAATCACTAAGCTTTCTGTTTTTTCCTTATTTAGTTTGAGAAAGTCACTACTCATCTAGTCGGAAATACTGCTAAAACATTAGATCAGGGAGCTAAGAGCATCAGGGTCATCAGGTGCTAATAGTAAATAAAGCTGTGTGTCATCTGTATAGCTGTGGTAGCTCATCTTGTGCTTTGAGATAATTTGGCCTAATAGAAGCATGTACTGTAGATTGAAAAGAGCAGTAGACCCAGAATAGATCCTTGTGGTAAACCATATACAATATCACATATCTCTGAAGTGTAATCACCACAACTAAGAAAGATTTTTCTACTTGTTAATTAAGACTGAAACCAATTTAAGACACTGCTGGAGAGGCCCACCCATTGTATAAGGTGATTTATAAGAATACTGTGGTCTATAGTGTCAAATGCTGCACTCAAGTCTAACAGAACAAGAACAGATATACAGCCTTTGTCTGCATTAACAAATCATTTACTACTTTAACCAGTGCAGTTTCTATACTATGTTTTGTTCTAAAACCTTACTAAAAGTTGTCAAGAATAGAATGTTGAATCAAGTAATCATTTAGCTTCTTAATTACTGCCGTTTTTAGAACTGTACTTAAGAAAGACAGGTTAGAAATTGATCTAAAGTTATGAAAAACAGATGAGTTGAAATTATTTTTCTTGAGCAGGGGTATTAACAGCTGCAGTCTTATGGCAGTCAGGGAAGAACCCCGAATCTAATGATGAGTTTACTATATCAAGTACACTATCAATTAGCACATCGAAGACCTCTTTCATAAAGCCTGTTGGTACTAGGGCAAGGGCACAGAGATTCAGTTGAGAAATTATTCTATGTAATTGGGGTGGATCTATTCCAGTGAAAAAAAATAGCTTGCTTATAAGGGAATGCTGGGGTTCAACGGGATTCATTTTTGGTGGATATACTTATTACTTCTAATATGATTTATTTTAGGTTTAAAAATATAGCAAAATCCTCACAAGTTTCACTAGTAGTTTTTAGGAGGCACTCCATTGAATGAGCTGGGTTTAAGAGATGATCAATTGTTGGGAATAAAACTCTTGGATTATCAGCATTATCATTTATTATTTTATGGAAATAGGACTGCCTCTCAAGGTGTTGTTATCTTCAGTTATTTTTGCCTTCAGTATTTCATAGAGGACTATCAGTTAAGTTTTTCTCCATTTATGCCCAACTCTACGGCATGTTCACTTTAAATCAGACACTCTTTGGGTCTTCCAAGGTATAATAGTGCTGGAGGTGTTCTTAACTGTCTTTCCAGGGGCCACTATGTCAGCTACAGCTCTAACCTTAGCATTAAAATTTTCTACCTTACTGTTTATACTGTTAGCATCATTAAGGTAAGCACTACAATCGGACTGATTTTTTAGAACATTAGCAAACATTGCAAATGTATCAAAATAACATTTTTAAAAATACACTTCTCAATAGTTGTAGTTATCAGTATTTCTGAATCAAATAATATGTAAAAATGGTCAGATATACCAATAGCCACAACCTGCCTCATTTCAACTTTTAATTCTTTTGAAATCACTAAATCCAGCCTTTGTCCTCCCTTATATGTGGGCTGGCTGATCTGCTGACCGAGATCAAAAGAGTTCAGAAAGTTCAGGAATTACCTTGATTTTGGATCTGAGTGCAATCTCCCAGTCATGGTGGTCCACATGAAAATTGAAATCACCTACAAATAGGAACCTATCATAGTTAGTTATTATTATAGATACCAAGTCTGAGAATTCCTCAATAAATCCATCCATCCATCCATTTTCCAACCCGTTGAATCTGAACACAGGGTCACGGGGGTCTGCTGGAGCCAATCCCAGCCAACACAGGGCAGGGAACCAATCCCGGGCAGGGTGCCAACCCACCGCAGGACACACACAAACACACCCACACACCAAGCACACACTAGGGCCAATTTAGAATCACCAATCCACCTAACCTGCATGTCTTTGGACTGTGGGAGGAAACCGGAGCGCCCGGAGGAAACCCACGCGGACACGGGGAGAACATGCAAACTCCACGCAGGGTGGACCCGGGAAGCGAACCCGGGTCTCCTAACTGCGAGGCAGCAGCGCTACCACTGCGCCACCGTGCCGCCCTCCTCAATAAATGACGCATTATATTTTGGAGGTCAATACAAGAGACTACGACACTTCATGTGTAGCCACAGCAAGATATTCAAAAGATGTAAACGTACCAAAAGTGGCATATTTACAATTTAATCAGCTTGAGTAAATACTCACTAAAACATCGCCTTTTTTGCCTTGGTGAATCAAATGAGCAAAACTGTAATTCAGAGGAACTGCTTCAATTAATACTGCTGCACCATCAGAGCTGAGCCACATTTTACTTAATGAGAGAAAGTCGATTTTCCTGTCACTGATAAGATTGTTAATGTAAAAATTATATAAATACCAAGTTTCATTATAGGCAAGGACTGTCTTCTAATTAGCAAACTAGTTGGGAGGAAAATCTGCAGCCACTGAGGCCCTCCAGGATTGTGATTGAGGACCCCTCTTTAAAGTGTCCAGGTAGTAGGCAATTTGCTTTTAGCCTGCAGCCTTGAAGCTGAACAAGAATGCAGTGCATGCTGAGGATGTTGGAACACAATGCAAGAATCTGTAGGTTTTTTGTACTTTTTGCTTAGCAAGCTTTGAGTTTCAGAAAATAAACCTTGAACATTTGATAAATATATCTAAAACTTTTTCTTTGTGTTTTGAGAAACTGCTAAATGTTGACATGCTTTAATTAAGAGAGATGGAAATTGGTGCAGCAGGTGTTCTGTGCGTTTGCTCATGTTTCGGCCAGATGGGCCACCCTCCACCATCGCTCTCTGTCGCTTTTAAGAATGGCCAAAGTTTTCTCTCTCTCTCTCACTATATCATCATTTTGTTTGGGAACACATAATCTGCAACTAAAGAAACCATCTGAGAATGGCTACTTGGGCTGAATGGAGGCATGATGCACTCAGGTTGTGTGATTATTTGTATCACTATATACTTGTTGCTAATGGTTTTGACGCAAATATATACAATTTTTAGGTAAAAGCTCAAAAGCCTGTATTATGCAGGTTTTACGATTTTTTGTGTTTTATTTCATTGATTGATTGATTCAAAACTTGTAATTCTTTTCTTTTTGTTCAACTTCTCATAAAGCATATTGACCTACAGGTTTTCTATGAAAATATACTTTAGAAATAAATATTATTATTTTAAAATAATAGCCAGGATCCATTGTACTATTTCCCTTCATAATTTTGAACACTTCAGTCATGTCAAATCCTAATTGGCGTTTGTCTTTCCTGATAGCTCATACCTTGCAGTCCTGAAATTCGTGTTTGGGCTCAGTTCACGTTTATAAGGGGAATTGTTCTTAATTCTGATATGAATTACAGCTGACGTGCCCACCAAATAGATGTACTGCTGTGAAATTACAAGAGTAAAAGTAGTCCTCTTTTATGTCTTGGTAGAACCCTAATTAATTATTTATTGTTTACAATTTACTTAATTTACGATGTTATCAATTAACCTAACATGCACATCTTCTGTTAATATTATTGCAATGGCATTGAATGTATCTGTGATGCTGGTAAAATTGTGAGCACCAAAGTGCAACAGCAGAGGGAGGAAAAGAGCCAGAAATGTGTCCCCGGCTTAAATGTTACTGATAAAACCTACAGAAGATCGGTAGTAACATGACATGGCAAAATAAAAGGATTGTCATGCAATAAATCAATCTCCCCTGTTACAAGGTTTATTTTTATGAAAGAGAGAAATGTTACAGCATGTCACCATGACAGAATTATAGGGGTTTAAAAAGCAAATATAAACTGAAAACAAAGAAAAGTTGGAAGTGATGAACTATAGCTTTGTGTGGATAACCTTGAATGTATCATATTTTTTTTATCATTTTTATGCCCATCCATTTATTATCAAGTCCACTTAACAAAGTTGAAGATGGCAAAAAAGCAGCAAATATCCAGGCAACATTGGACACAAGGCAAAGACTGAGTGTGTATAAATGCAATTTTTTATTTCTGTGAATAATTTAGGTAACTATATCAGTTGTGTCTGTACACACGGTGCTTGGACGTCAGTTTGAATTGTGGCTTTGGTGTGGTCTTTTTGGAGTTTGCAGGTTGCCTGAATGTTTGTGTAGGTATCCTCCAGCCTCTGCTCACTGTCCAAAGATATGCACTTAGGTTAATAGATGATAGTAAATTGGCCTGTGTGTGTGAGTGTGCTCTGAAATGGACTGGTATCATATCCTGGGATAGTTTCTAAGATGCCTCAGATGGGACAAACTTCTATTTTACATAAACATGCTTTTATTTTCCAGCTTGTGTGCTTTGGTATTATTTCAGAAATTATAAAACAGGATTCTCAACATTTTTATTACAAAGTAGGAATAGTTTATGTTATTGCGGAGTAATCTTCAGAAAAAACAAGCAGAGTCTTCAGAAAGGCAGCCAGAATTTAAGACTTTATTGCACAGCATAGAAAACAATTGCAGACCACATAAAGCCTGTCTCAATTCATGAAATGAGCCCCGAGTGTCCAGACAGCCCTGAATATATTACAATTCTTATCACAAAATGCTCCCCTTCCAGACTAGTTTCCCAACATTTTTCCCCTGAGAGCTACTTTTACAAAATGAAAATGGCCAAGAGCTACTCACGTTATTCTCATAGCTTATTTCAACCCAAACAAACTGAATAAACTTGTTTTGCCTGAACATTTGCAAAATGTTGGTGTCCACAACTCACATTTTGCATTAAAACATCACAAAAAATGTTTAGTTCACCTGCAAGTGCATTTTGTATGTCTGTATGCATTGTCTAGTGTATCTCACACTATTGAATTAAAACATGAATGCTGTCAAAACAAAACAATGCAATTACAATTGCAATTACAAATACACAGATATGACTTATTCATTTGTCATTTTATTACATGTCACTGTTTCACTTCACAACAGTATTCACATGTCCAGTTGCATGTGTGATGTGTTTTTTAGTTAGTCAGATGACTGGCACTGCATGGAGTCAACAAGAGAGGTGTATGGTGGAGTGTAGCCACTTAAGGTTCACTCTAATGAGTCATTTAAATGTTCATCTCTCAGTCTTGTTCTGAACTTTGATTTCATGACATTCATGTCAGAAAAGGCAGACTCACAGAGGTATGTAGACCCAAACAAAGAAGACATTTTCAGAGCTGCTTGGTGAAGGTTCTTATAGTTATCTGGCTCTACTAAGCTCCGGAAATGCTGAGAATGCTGTTGAGACTTTGACTGCACATTATTTTGAAGGTTTACTAATATATAATATATAAAATCCAATGTCTCTCTGTCTGTCTGTCCACTTTTCACGAGAGAACTACTTAATGGATTTAGATCGGGTTTTTTTCTATAATTTGCTATGTATCATAGATTGCTTGTGGTACCGATTTATTTGCACGAATCTGAGATCCATGCAACGGGCCGGGGGTCACTCACCATTTTTGGGGTGTGTTCCTTAACTCCGCTTAGCTAGCGAACGAAAGAACAATTGAATTCAACTTTGTTTGATATTTAAAATAAAGTGCTACTTAGGTCTTGATGAGTTTGAGTCTGGATATTCTCTTAAGTGTATGCCACATGGGCGGCACGGTGGCGCAGTGGGTAGCACTGCTGCCTTGCAGTTGGGAGACCTGGGGATCAGGGTTCGCTTCCCGGGTCCTCACTGTGTGGAGTTTGCATGTTCTCCCCGTGTCTGCGTAGGTTTCCTCCGGGCACTCCGGTTTCCTCCCACAGTCCACAGACATGCTGGTTAGGTGGATTGGCGATTCCAAATTGGCCCTAGTGTGTGCTTGGTGTGTGGGTGTGTTTGTGTGTGTCCTGCAGTGGGTTGGCACCCTACCCGGGATTGGTTCCTGCCTTGTGCCCTGTGTTGGCTGGGATTAGCTCCAGCAGACCCCCGTGACCCTGTGTTCGGATTCAGCGGGTTGGAAAATGGATGGATGGATGGGATGTATGCCACATTGAAAACATAGATTGCAGTTCAGATTGTGGATCGTGATTTTGTTTTAAAAGGATCGTGATATGATTTTTTGGTAAGATCGCCCACCCCTAATTTGACTAATCAAGTTTTCAAATTTATGTTGGATTCATTAACCCTTTGGCGAGCTACTTGGAATGGGGTTGTGAGCTACCAGTAGCTTGCGAGCGACATGTTGGAGACCCCTGGTATAGAGTTTCCCATGATGTTTTCCCCACTCAGCACCTTTACCCATAATAATCACTTGGTGTTCCAGACCTTCTCATAACAATATCCTTGCCCCTGAAGACATCCCCATAATAGTCTTCTTCCTGATAAACCTTCTCATAATAATATTTTTGCTGGCAGGACATATTTGCCATCTGGCGATAAGCATCACCTGATTACCCCTCTCTTCATTTTCACAGCCTAATCCTGAGCTGTTAAGACCGATGACCTTTCAGTTGTTAATCAGTTCTTAACAATTCAATACTTAACAATCAAGTTGAGATCAGAAGGACCCATGCATGAAAACTGGACTGCCTAATTATAATTCAATAAATGATTACTTGTTGCACTTGCATCCTGTAAGGCTAAGGCTAACATAATAGGCAACTGTGCCAGTGAGCAGCAGTGCACAGCTTCACTAATAAGGGCCAAGCTGCAGACAGCCTTGACACAGTGCTTCATCCTTGAGAGAAAGAAGGAAAAAGACAAGCCTTTAACAATTGCTTCTTTAAGCTAACTAATATGCGCTACTGTATCTTTACTGTATCCTACAGAAAAGATACAAAACATGTGCCCACATTTATGATACAGACCATATAGTTATACCACATTGCCCGACTTGAACATCACATAAAGGGATCATTTTCCTGCAGATCATCTAATGTAGTCTACCTAATTCTCTGCATGAAATGTCCTGACACTGCACTCTATGCGGGAGAAACTGGACAAACACTCCACCAGAGAATGAATTTACACAGGTTCCACATTAAACGTAGCAACACAGATGTTCCTGTAGCGGCCCACTTCAACAGCCATGGACACTGTGAGAGGGACTTTAAAGTCACAGTGCTTATGGGCAACTTCAAAACACAGCAAGAGAGAAAAGAATGGGAAGTTAAATTCATGCTAAAATCTAATACATTACAACATGGATTGAATAGAGACAAGAGTTTTATGGCCAGATATGAGGATTGTTTACATCTCTCAGAATGACAGACAACCTGTCTACAGATCCACATTGTTTGAAAAACTCATTACAAACTTCAAAAGACTTTGTTGGACAATTATCTTATCCAAAGATCTTGACCATACATTGTTCTTCTCTCTCTTGTTAAATTAACCCTAGCCTGAAGGAATCTATTAATTTTTTACATTTAAGATTTCTCATTTAAAGATTTACCAATGTTGTTTCTTGTCCTAGAGTGTGTATATAAACACAGGGAACTCCAGTTTCTATATTACATCTTGCCTGAAGAAGGGGCCTGAGTTGCCTCGAAAGCTTGCATATTGTAATCTTTTTAGTTAGCCAATAAAAGGTGTCTTTTTGCTTGACTTTTCTCTACATTCATAATGGCTAACATGGTACAACACCCTGTATCTTTATCATAATACATTGTATTTTCATTTCATTGCCCAAGGTATTAATGAGTACTAATGCTTCTAAATGTCATTTAATTGCTTATATGTTTTATGCGCAAGCTTGAGAGCTTACTCACACAGGCAAAGGCCTTGCATGCAGTTTGTTTAGTCTTCTGTCAGTAAGAAGCTCTGCACCTGAACTTCTCAAAGCGAAGTTTGCCTGCTTGCTTCCTCAGAGAGCATGATGACCTTGTCTCACAGCTTGACTCACAGAAACTCAAAACAAGGCAAGTAAGAAGGACAGACAGGCAAGAGGCCTCTCTAACAAAATAAATGGTGTCCTTTTAAAGTTGTTTCAGGCCTAGACTTTTCATAGCTCTGATTGGGTTTCCTCCGCGTGTTCTGGTTTCCTCCCATGGTCCAAATACATGCAGGACTGACTGACTTTTCATAGCTAAGAGCACAAAAACTAATAATGCAGCACACTGATCCTTGATCAAAATTCACAACAATGTATACAGTAATCCCTCGCTATATCGTGCTTCGACTTTCGCGGCTTCACTCTATCGCGGATTTTATATGTAAGCATATTTAAATATATATCGCGGATTTTTAGCTGGTTCGCGGATTTCTGTGGACAATGGGTCTTTTAATTTCTGGTACATGCTTCCTCAGTTGGTTTGCCCAGTTGATTTCATACAAGGGACGCTATTGGCAGATGGCTGAGAAGCTACCCAATCAGAGCATGTATTACCTATTAAATAAAACTCCTCAAATATATTGTGAGCACGGGGGCTGTTCGCACCCCTAGAGAATATGGCCACTCCTCAAAAAACACTGAAAGATTACCTTCACATTGCTCTCTTCCTTGCTGGGCTTAAATGTGGTTGTTTTGTCAAGCGATATGCTTCCTGCATGGTGCTTCAAATATTTAAAAGCTCGAACGGCACGTATTGATTTTTAATTGTTTGTTTTTCTCTGTCTCTCTCTCTCACTCTCTCTGACATTCTGTGCTCCTGACGGAGGGGGTGTGAGCAGGGGGGGGCTGTTCGCACCACTAGACGATACGGACACTCCACTAAAAAAAATGCTGAAAGGCTACCTTAACATTGCTCCCTTCCTAGCAGCTGCGTTGTCCGGCGGTGCTTCGCATACTTAAAAGCCAAACAACCCTATTGATTTCTGATTGTTTGCTTTTTTCTCTCTATCTCTCCGACATTATCTGCTCCTGACGCGCACTCCTTTGAAGAGGAAGATATGTTTGCATTCTTTTAATTGTGAGACGGAACTGTCATCTCTGTCTTGTCATGGAGCACAGTTTAAACTTTTGAAAAAGAGACAAATGTTTGTTTGCAGTGTTTGAATAACGTTCCTGTCTCTCTACAACCTCCTGTGTTTCTGTGCAAATCTGTGACCCAAGCATGACAATATAAAAATAGCCATATAAACATATGGGTTCTACTTCGCGGATTTTCACCTTTCGCGGGGGAGTCTGGAACGCAACCCCTGCGATAGAGGAGGGATTACTGTATTACATAGGAACATTTTTTAATCTTGCTTTTTAAGATTTCACCAGCATTATCATATACATTCCAGTTTTTCTAGTGTTCTAGTTATTAAAGCTGTTCTTAGCTAATGAGCACACTGGTGAGTTTGACACTGAAGTAACTGCAGCCTTTCAACTCCGCTCATCATAATTAGGATAAAATTAAAGGAACAAACTAAACAGGAAAAGGTTGAATTAATAGGAAAATGACAATTGAGAGTTAAGTTTTTACAAGTATTGAAAAAATATTTCTGAATTTCTTATGAATGTAAATCTCACACTACTGCTCTTTTCTGAATACTGAATAAAGGGAGAATAAGCTAGCTAGACTATAAAAAACAATTTTGTTATGAAATTATATATAAAACTTAGGTCTTCAATATCTTGTCTAGAAACACAAAGTAGGCCAGATTCCAAAACACAAATGTAGGTGTGCAGACTGTACCCTGAAAAAGAGGGACAAGCCTATAATTCTTGAAAAAGGGAGAAGGAAACTGTGAAAACCCTACATACATGGAGTTTCTTAATAATAAAGTTTATTAGCTAGCAAAAAGGAAATACAGAACTTTGTCTCAAAGTGAAGCAACTTAAAAAGAACAAATCCAAAACCAAATCCTTAAGTTAGAGAAGAGAATACAAAAACCAGAATATTAAAACAAGAAAATGACCAAAAAGCACAAGGGAACCCAAGAAAGGGCAGATGAACAATATGAATAAAAGCGATTGCCTCATCGTTACACTAAAGCACCTTTACACTTTATATAGGCTAATGGCGGTCCTAAAAGCTGCTGTGTCAGGGCCCCTTACCCTGAGTTTAATATGTACAAGATAAAGACATTAAAGTAACTAATAGAATAAACAAAATACAAAACTATTAATACAGTCATATGAAAAACTTTGGGAACCCCTCTCAGCCTGCATATACTCTGCTTTCAACAAAATAGATAAAAGTGGTATGTCTTTCATTTCCTAGGAACGTCTGAGTACTGGGGTGTTTTCCGAACAAAGATTTTTAGTGAATCAGTATTTAGTTGTATGAAATTAAATCAAATGTGAAAAAAAAATTGGGTGGCCTTGTAATTTTGCTGATTTAAATGCATGTAACTGCTCAATACTGATTACTTGCAACACCAAATTGGTTGGATTAGCTTGTTAAGCCTTGAACTTCATAGACAGGTGTGTCCAATCATGAGAAAAGGTATTTAAGGTGGTCAATTGCAAGTTGTGATTCCCTTTGACTCTCCTCTGAAGAGTGACAGCATGGGATCCTCAAAGCAACTCTCAAAAGATCTGAAAACAAAGATTGTTCAGTATTATGGTTTAGGGGAAGGCTACGAAAAGCTATCTCAGAGGTTTAAACTGTCAGTTTCAACTGTAAGGAATGTAATCAGGAAATGGAAGGCCACAGGCACAGTTGCTGTTAAACCCAGGTTTGGCAGGCCAAGAAAAATACAGGAGCGCCATATGTGCAGGATTATGAGAATGGTTACAGACAACCCACAAATCACCTCCAAAGACCTGAAAGAACATCTTGCTGCAGATGGTGTATCTGTATATCATTCTACAATTCAGCGCAATTTGCACAAAGAACATCTGTATGGCAGGGTGATGAGAAAGAAGCCCTTTCTGCACTCACGCCACAAACAGAGTCGCTTGTTGTATGCAAATGCTCATTTAGACAAGCCAGATTCATTTTGGAACAAAGTGCTTTGGACTGATGAGATAAAAATTGAGTTATTTGGTGATAACAAAATGCGCTTTGCATGGCGGAAGAAGAACACTGCATTCCAAGAAAAACACCTGCTACCTACTGTCAAATTTGGTGGAAGTTCCATCATACTGTGGGGCTGTGTGGCTAGTTCAGGGACTGGGGCCCTTGTTAAAGTCTAGGGTCGGATGAATTCAATCCAATATCAACAAATTCTTCAGGATAATGTTCAAGCATCAGTCACAAAGTTGAAGTTACGCAGGGGTTGGATACTCCAACAAGACAATGACCCAAAACACAGTTTTAACTCTGCAAAGGCATTCATGCAGAGGGAGAAGTACAATGTTCTGGAATGGCCGTCACAGTCTCCTGACTTGAATATCATCGAAAATCTATGGGATGATTTGAAGCAGGCTGTCCATGCTCAGCAGCCATCAAATTTAACTGAACTGGAGAGATTTTGTTTGGAAGAATGGTCAAAAATACCTCCATCCAGAATCCAGACACTCATCAAAGGCTATAGGAGGTGTCTAGAGGCTGTTATATTTGCAAAAAGAGGCTCAACTAAATATTGATATAATATCTCTGTTGGGGTGCCCAAATTTATGCGCCTGTCTAATTTTGTTATGATCATATTTTCTGTTAATCCAATAAACTTAATGTGACTGCTGAAATACTACTGTTTCCATAACGCATGTCATATATTAAAAGGAAATTGCTACTTTGAAAGCTCAGCCAATGATAAACAAAAATTCAAAGAATTAAGAGGGATTCCCAAACCTTTTCATATGACTGTAGATGGCACAATAATAATTACATAATTATACAATAAAAAATAAAGGAAATGGACATTTTCAAGGACATAAAACACAAATCACTTTATAAAAATCAACACTATACATTAATAAACAATAAAGAAGCTAAAGGCAATGACGAAGGCCCTGGTCAAACCATGACATAACTCTCCCTTTCAAGAGGTGGAAACAATATGGCTTGCCAGTGGAACCATCTCATGCAGAGCATAACTGCACTCCTAGGCCAATCTCATTGCGAGGACAGCTGGACAGAAGGATCATCTCCTAGTGAGGACAAGTGGACAGAAGGACAGTTTCTTGGTAGGGATGACTGAACCGAGGGACCACCTTTCTTCTGGTAAGACTGAATTATACAAAAAAGCATAATGAGCTTTTGCCTCACTACTCACTTTTTGCATAAGTTTCACAGGAACCCTCCAGGCACTCTGTCGGGAGAAGATCCCACAGGCACTTTGGCAGAATAGGAGCTGCCAAGCATTCTAGCCACAGAGGAACCGATGACTCTGACTGACTGGCACAAACAGACACTGGTGATGCATGCTGATAATCGAAAATAGACACTGGTGGCGCTGCACAGATGGAAACATACTGGATTAGGTGACTTAAGCAGCAATGAAAATGGAAGTCAAAGACTCAATGCAGGTGGCAGCACACACAGAAAAAGACTGTGGACTCTGTGGTGATGACTAGATACTTGGGTATGAAGACTTGGGGGTGAGAGCTGGAGGCTTGGATTTGGATGAGAAGTTATGTGAAAAATACTTTATTACTTGGATGTTCTGGTTGAAAACATGTTGTACAGTTACTTGGACCAGGTGTAAGTGTTCCTTTGTGTGTTTTTGTGAGACTGAGGCATTCTATTATGAAACTGCATTGTTCACAAAACCCAAAAAGGCTTTAATATCAGAAATTTTGCCTTCAAGCTTTTGAAGGTCTAAACACAAAAAGTAAGCATTGCCCCAAAACTAAAATTTAGGCTGGTAGCCTTCACTCTGAAAAAGTGTGTGTGTGATGGGTGTCCATATTCTTTAGAAAGAGCAGGGACACTGTGAAACCCCTGGGTCAAAAACAAACAACCAAGTTTGTTAACAATAAAGTTTATTAGAAAGTGAAAAGTAAATAAAGAAAGCCTCCTCAAAATGAAGCAACTCAAACATAAGAAATCTAAAAAATCCTTAGAAGAGAGTAGAGAATCCAAATAACAAGAGGATCAAAGTATACAAGATAAGGAACAAAAAGAGAGTAAACATAATACAAAAATAATTAATAGACGAGACAATACTAATTAGAGTATTTTACAATACACATAAGAAAGGCAACAAGACATTCAAGCACATAAAACACAACAGAACAAATAAAAAGGTAACAATATTCATGAATGAACAATAAAGAAACTAAAGACAGGGACAAGGCCCTGGTCAAACACTGACCAATAAGAGGTAAGAATGAACTGCTGACTGTGAAACTGGTTAAAAAACCCTGCAGCCACAGTGGGCTCCAGGACTGAACTTGAGAGTCACTGGTTTAGAGAATATTACTGGATACAGTAGAAGTTGGTGTTGCTCAACACATCTGGAGTAGTGTGATCACATTTCTGACTGTAGTGTACAATACTTGAGGTATATTTCATACTCTGTATCCTTGTAAGCAGACCTGCAACGGGCCACTTGTGACCTGCGAGTTAAAGATTTATATGGGTAGCATCTAGTCTACTGGCTCAGTACCTACTACTGACATATTAGGTGACCTGACGACCACATAAGCGAAACAAAGTTTAGATTAGGGTGTCAAAGTCTTTAGTCTCTCATTTTTTTCCTTTTGCTACAGTTTTACTTATATATGTTTAAGCTTCTAATTGAGCAATCTTTCCTCCATCCCAACACAGGTTTGTTATGTATTTTGGTGGCATTCTTGCCATGTTCATTTGTTACACGGCGTTATTCTCTCTTAACTGCCAAATGGGACCTCTGTAGCCTCCTATAGCTTACAACCTCACCATGTTTAAATCTGGCCCTGAAGCTTAATCAGGTTCAGAATGTTTGAATAAATATATGTAGAAAAAATTCTAACAAGTAACAATTAATTTGTTGAAGATTCTCGAGACTGGCATAAGGACAACGCATCTCAGAAAATTTGTTCAGCAGAATGGCCAGACCAAGGCTGTCCTTGGCTACAATTTATGAATAAATTAAGGTTAAACTAATGAAACAGCCTTGTGCTATTAACTGCTACTTCTAAAGCCATCCTTGTCTGATATCAGTTACAATATGTATGATACAGTATGCTGTCATTAGAGGAGTTTCTCTTAACTAAGGAAATTATCAATTACAATAATAAAAGACACAAAAATATGAAGTAAAAAAAGAGAATACAAAACAAGAAAACCAGGGTGCCGCTTTGGACCTTCATAGGGCTCAACCCTGTCAGGTAGTGTAATTTCCCTACTTACCTACCTTCAGCACACCATAATAAAAGTCTCTCCTTCTCTTCCTACCACCTATGAACCTTCAGCACAGCTTTCCTTTTGGCTCTTTCTCTTCTTCTTTTTCTTCCTCTTGTTCTAGTTTGAGGGCAGCTTCACGTTTATGGTTAAGAGTAGTCCTCCTTGGTTACGGTGAGATCATGGTAAAGCTCACTGGGAAGAAACCTTGGTGTGCAACCCATCTTTGTCTCTCGTCCCCCAAGGCTTCATCTCATGCCAGCATGTGAGGTGCTTCTTTCTCACTGTGGTATAATGGATCCGCGGCTCAGAAAAAGTGACCGTTTTTAATCACTAAATAATTAATTGGCTGGCTCCTACTTTGTGGTTGTGCATGTTCATGCAGTAGTGAGGAGTTGATGGAGTAATTGGGGTGAGATGCAACTGCACGTGAAGGTGTGGTCTTTCTCAATTGCTTCATCAGCTTCCTGCGGTGCACGATTTAGACGCTGCTCCCATGGAGCCTTATAAGAACGATCTGGCACAAGAAAAGTGGGAAGAATCAACAAGTCAGGAATCGATCGGGAGGGAAAAAAAAAACAGATGAGAGAATCGAAAAGAAAGGAGGGAGAAGGCAGGAGTGGCAGAGAGCCAGTGTGAGAGGATGAGACAGAGAGAAGGCAGACAGCTGAGAGGAAGTCCCTCAAGGGAACTTGTGGATGGCGCCTAGGTGCGGTGTTGAAGGTGGGCTGAACTGCCGGATTGGCGCCTCCTTGGCTGCAAGGACCCATTAAGGTTAAGCTAAAGAGATGTTCATTTTTAGAGGAGTGCCCCAGGGCTTATGCTTTAAAGACAGCTTCCTGCACTGTTTTTAACCTTGTTTTAAATTATTTATTTATTGGATTTTAAACATCCACATCACCATTTATTTCATTGGATTATTTATTGACATTTTGAGCACTGCACTTTTTGGACACCTTGTTTTGTGGAATTTGTTTTAATAAAAGCACTCAAGCACTTTTCACCATCCCCTTGCTTGGTGTGTGTTTGTCCTCATCTGCCATGTCAGGTCATCCCGGTCATGACTATCGGAGGTGGCAGGTTACATGGAATTGTACCCACACTGTCACACTCACCTGTAGGTTTTATGTGACCATGTGCTTCTATTTGCCACTTTATTAGCAACCTTGCCTGGGTATTTCTTGTCCACTTGAAAATCCCATCATAATACAAAGTTTTGTTTTTTTTTAAATCAGAAATCCATGCAAAATGCCAAAACCTGTATACAATACACTGTACATCTGTTTTGTTTCCAGGAAGACAGATGTACTGTTTGTACAGATATTTATTATGTTTTACAATGATGAATGCAGCATGAAGTTAAATTTACTGGCACTCCAGCTCAGTTGATATTAGCCCCAATGTATACAGCATCGTGTACATCTTATCCCATGACTCTTGAGTTTTAGTCACAAAGAAATCAGATTTATTATTATAGCAGAATGAGGGGCTGCTAGCACATCATTTAGGATCTAAGCAGCAGGATTAAAAATCTCATGGTTAGCAAAATCTCAGCAGGTTTTGGAATATTTAAAAATAACAGATGTAACATTTCAGGTTTTACGTTTTAAAAACATAAGCTATATTTTAGTAATGAATTATCAAAGTAAATTGTATCAAAATATTTCAAAATCAAGAAAAGATTTCAGGATCACAAACACCAATTATTTTAAATGAACAATACAAATATATCATCTTATTCTAGGCAAGCCATTTCTCCATTTAATGCCCAGATTTTATAAGCAACAATTGAATTTTAATCAGTCATTTTGGATACCTCAAATAAAAATTTGACTCATCAGAATCTGAATTTCAGATAACTGTAATTTATACTCGTCTTGTCAAAATATAAATCAGACATGTCTGTAATTACTCCTAGAGTCACTGAGACTGGCAGACATTTCCCATGAACATATATGATGGCATTTTCAGCAGGACATCTCTGTGCATTTTCAGTAGTCACAATTTGAGGCTATAAATATTTTCACTCCCCAAAAGGTCTATGTTCGAAACACTAGGTACCCTAACACACATTATTGGAGATATGGATGGAAAATTACGCAGCCACCACAAAAAAAGTGCAAACTCCAAGGGATTTGAATTCAGGGCACTGAATCCATGAAGCAGCAGCACTAGCCACTGCACCACTGTTCCACCTCATATTTCTAGTTTCCACTAGTTAAAATATAGTTGAAGACACCTGCCATTCACATGTTTACTATTCAGAAATAATTAGATGTACTGTATCTATTACTAAGTGGTCAATAGATAAAATGTAACGGAGTATATCTGTACTTAAAAACTCTAAAGATGTCATGGGAAATGTACTTTCACTAGTCAGGTCTTGAAACCCAAAAAATCGATCATAAAATCAGAACTCTGACTTACGCCTGTTCAAAAATGTGACACTTAATTTTTTTTTTACATCTTCTTGCTTCCTCCAATCTTGCATCAGTTTCTCAGACAAAATCGAATTTTGTGGCAGCAGCGCAGTTACCAATTTCTTTCACCGCTTCGACTTTTAATTTAAAACCGGTTTCATATTTTCTTCTGATTGAATGCTCCATTGTTGATAAGGGATGCTCTTATGATAAAGGTGTATGAGGGTGTGAGATACAAAAAACAGAAAGCAGTTTAAAAACGTTGCTATGGAATACTTCAGGTATTACTGTGTAGTCATGTTGTGGTATAGCGGGTCCGCAGCTTCCAATAAAAAAGGTCGGGTTTTTAAATCTGTATAGCTGTGCCGTTCTCCGTGGGCATGATTGCACATCTGCGGGGAGTTAATGGGGTAGTGGGAGCGAGTCACACCTGCACGTGAGGGTGCGGTCGTTCTCAATTACCTCATTGGCTTCCTGCGGTGTGTGATTAAGGCGCTGCGCCCACGGAGGCGCACAGGGCTGTATATATATATAACACCAGAGAATGGGGGGATAGATAAATTGTGGTAGAGAAATGGAAGAATATAGAGGAGATAGAGATGGAAAGATGTATAGAGGTTAAATGATGAGAAAGGTAGTCTAAGCAGGAGGTTCTGGCTGCCTGTTAGGAGGAGACAACACAAGCTGGGGCCTGGCAAAGGAGCGTTAGTTGGTGGCACTCTGGGGGCTAGTTCGCCCCACTGAAAGCTCAAATGAGTGGGGTGAGCAGGGCAGGTGTCCTCCCGAAGGATCTGAGGAGCTACTGTGGGAGCGCAACAGATGAACTGGGTGGAGCCAACCTCAGACGGTCTGGCAGTGACGTCCGTAAGGAGGCCAAGACGGAGGTTGGCTGAAGGAGCTCGTGGCTGTGGGGTCTCTGCCGGCTGATGCAGCAATGGGTGAGCCGGGGAGAAAGAGAGACGGAGGTGGGCCGGAAAGTAAGAAGAGTAAAGAGAGAGAGAGACTGCATTTTAACTCCTGCATTTTTATCTCTGATTTTAAAGGATTTATTTATTGATGGTTTTTATTCTCACTGGACACTTGTTTTATGGATTATTTATTGAACCTAAGGCACTGCACTTTTGTTTGGACACTGTTTCTTGTTTTAATAAAAGCACTTATGCACTTTTTTGAATATATCCCCTGGCTTCATGTGAGATTTGTCCTCATTTGTCAGCTTATCTTGGTGACATTACCGATGGTGTTGGGTTCAAAGCTCCCAGAAGGACGTTGGGAGCTTGGAGAGAACCCGCATCGTCACAACGTAGGCACAACACATAGGAAAAAAGGCAGTGTGCTCCATGGTTACTCTCTCAGGTGGGGATTAGCATATCATAATCTCTTGGACCAATAGCGTGAGTTTTCCGCATTCAACTTATACGACCAACATTATAAAATACGGGAAATTATAATGTAAAATCAAGCCCCAACTTATCCAACTGTGTCATTCAACAACGTGTTACAATGGAGTGTTATGTTACTGATTGAAGCGAAAGCTTCGGTTTATCTATAAGAGACTGGAAAAGTTAACATAATCAGAACTGGATGGTGAACTAACAGAAAATGATAGGACTAGTAGGGGTTAACACATGGAAGTCAAACAAATCAGCAACCAAAACAGAAATGATGGGGCCATAGTTAAAATGGCTTTGGACAAAAAGTGCTTTGAAAACAAACTGCCAAAGAAGTTAGTTCCTTCTTTCTAAACTCAAGGTGTTTCTTTTACAGAAAGAAAATTTAGATAACAATGAATGTGAGGCTCACGTTTAATGAGGAAGGGCACTGAAATGTTACATCCATGCACAAGCACATAAGATGTGCCTCTTGTGACATCTGGCATCATAACAATCCAAATTGTCATTGTGACAATGACATCATAATCATCTGGCACTAAAAGGGTTTCAAAAAATTATACATAATAAAAATAAGCTTAAGAACACATTAGACACTGACCGTGGGTAGAACATCAACAGTTTGACAAACAAACATTAAGTCAATCAAGTTTGTTTAAAGTACAGTGATGGTACCTAATTCTGAGTCCAACACAGGTGATGGAAATTCTTCCATCCATTTTGAGAGTTTGTTCCAAAGGCAAAGTAGCATAAACTATAGCAGCAGTGCCAAAAGTCATGTTAAGGCACCAAGCTGAAAAAGAGAACAGAGAAGACTTTAGTTGTGGCAGTCACACCAGCAGCAAATAAAGACAGCAACTTATTGATGTGTTTGAGGTTTCTTTTAACTGGAGCTAACACAAGAAATTTAAGAGAACTTTGTGTGTTATTATTTCCCTATACAGTGGAACCTCGGGTCACGACCATAATTCGTTCCAAAACTCTGGTTGTAACCCGATTTGGTTGTGACCAGAAGTAATTTCCCCCATAGGATTGTATGTAAATACAATTAATCCATTCCAGACCGTACGAACTGTATGTAAATATATTTTTAAGCACAAAAATAGTTAATAATACCATAGAATGCACAGCGTAATAGTAAACTAAATGTAAAAACATTGAATAACACTGAGAAAACCTTGAACAGAGAAAAGTAACATTGCAAGAATTCATGCTATAGCCTTATGAACCGCTCGCTGTAAACACTTTTTTTAATGAGTTTTAAGCACAAGGAAAAACATGAACATTTGAAAAATCCGTAATTTAATAAACAACCAAGAAAAGTAACATTGCAACAATGCACGCTACGAACCGATCGCTGTAAACAGAAGTGAAGTGGAGGTTAAAATCCAATAGAAAAAAGTCTTCATTAAATACAACGAGGTTAAAACAATGCTCGAATCAGTCTCTTTAAAAACAAGCCCGGTGCATTCTTTAACTGCCTTCTCGGCCTTACGCGGCCAGCCCTCTCTCTCTCGCGCGCTCCATCTCTGTCGCACGCTCGCTCACGCTCTCTCTCTCGCGCTCTCGCTCTCTCACGCACTCTTTCTCTCGCTCGCTGCACAGGGAATGTACAGGGAGAGACTGAACATGTGCGGAAATCATCGGCGTGTACGAACCGAAAGGAAAACTGGCTTGTTCGATCACCCGAGTGTGTGGTCGTGAACAGATGCAAAAGTTTGGCGAACTTTTTGGTCGTAACCCGATTTGTACGTGGTCCGAGATGTTCGTGACCCGAGGTTCCACTGTGCATTTTAAAGCCGGCACATCAGGAAAATGTTTAAATAGATGTTGAGTGTCTTATTGTTGACCCAACATTTTTCTCTGTAGGATTTCTTGTCTTGTAATGCCTTTGGTGATCAGGCTGTATCCTTTGCAGAATTTTGAATGAAGGGACATCTCTTACACTAGGAGGTAGAGTTTGTCTGGCCATGTAGTTACAAACTCTGCCTCTAACTATACTGCTGTTTAACATGGGAGTTTTCATTAATGTTTGTCTTTTGATGGCAGTGACTACTAGGAGCACTATGAATAGTTAGTACTGTAAAGCATTGGTGCTTTACAGTAGCATTTTTGGTATGACAATTCTGGTGTGGCTACATGGACCTGGAAGAGAAACTGATCATCCTGAGAAGCTGTGCATAGGGGTGTTTGTGGTAATGCGACAGAACAGAAATCACTGGAGCTACATGGAAGGAGCCATGGAAGATCACAGGATTGGGAGGTGGGCATTGGAGGATGGCTAAGAAAGGAGACAGCCCCTAGTAAACCTCATATGTGGGAGAAAGGGCGAGACAAGGCTTTCCAAAATGTCTTAGGTTTCTAACACTAGTTATGATAAAATATCAATTGAATAATGTCACAAATAAAACACACAAAATGAAGTTCTATCAACAAATGGTCATACAGTAAAGCCACCAAAGGATGGTGTTAAGAGAAATCTCAACATCAACATCAAATGCACAACACAGAAAGCAGATTATTAAATGAATATTCATAATTTTCTGATTTTTGCTCAATAGGCAAAGTGCAAAACTGTTTTTAAGATAAGTCATCATCAAGATTCATTATATTAATGAAGGCCACTCCAAAATGGCAAGATGCTCACAAACCCTTTAAATTCCATCACAATAAATCAACTAATTGGTCACTTAAAAAGGACCAATTGACTAAGGTGGAACTAAAAAGGTTACATGTATCCACTCAAAGGTACAACGAGAACACCTTAAGGCTGGAGGGCATCCCTGAGCAACATGGAGACAGGCTGGTGGCATCAGGCACAAAGACAACTTCACATACTCCAAAACGAAACATTTTTCTGTGTTAGAAATTACACTGACCTTATCATACAAAATTAAAAAGAAAACGATTATGATGTGTAACTTGAGTTAGCTATAAACATTTTAGCAATACATTAAATTACTGAGGCAAGTTTATTACTTATTTAATTTTTGTATAACAGGGCCATCTGCTAGCAGATTGGTGGCATTACCACACTTGTCATTAGTGCAGAGACCCCACTGGCGATTTCTAAGTCTTAGCAAGATCAGACAAAGTGTCTTTTAAAGTGTTTCTACTTGTTACTGTCTAATGCTTTCACCTAGTCTAGGGTTATTACTAGTTTGTGTTCATAACTGCATTACTGTGAAGTTTAGTTTTCTTATGAATTCTGAGAGCAAATGGAGCAGAACCAATTCATAACTTGATATACGAAAAGGAGTGTTACAAAATAATTTCTAAAATGAAGTAGAAAAGAGTGCACACTGAAAGGCAGAAGTCATTCTGTTGTTTACGCTCCACTCCATGCACAGTCATTTTCTTTTTGAGCTTGGCATGTGGCTAAAGAGTTCAATGTGGCACGTTGACAAGTGGCCAATGAGATACAACAAGCTATGTGTAGCACATGGGGCTGACTTCATTAGAGATATACCCTCCACGTAATGTACTATATACTCTAAGCCATTTATGTTAAGCATTTTTACTGAAACTGAAAACACAATTTTGTTATAGTGAAATGTTTCAGTGGGGGTCTTAGACACCACTAATCTATTAATTAATTTATTTTCTCTTAGAGGACAAGGATATCTAGGTGGCACACCAAGTCAATGTAGGGCCTCCCATACTTGGCAAATTCAGTTACTAACTGCCATAATACAAATGACTTTAGGATGAGGGAATAAACAAGATGTCTTAAAAATCCTACATGCAGATAGTAATTGGGCTTTGGGAAAGTGAACCCTGAACTGTCAGGCACCAAACATTAACCACTGCACAATTTATTCAAAATAGTTGATCTTTCCATTATTATAAATTGTTTAAACAGTCAGCAATACACAATACCAAGAGAATGTGCAATATGAAAGTTATACTGTTACTGTTACAAAAAACAGTCAGTCCAGTATTTTAAATTTCCCACAACATCAAATCAAGGATCCATACAAGCAAAAACTTTCAAAAATTATTGGTAAGCAGCAGAAGATTGTCTGATTTGAAACGGGTTTCCTGGAGTAAGCTAGACATGATAGTGGCATACAAAAGGGACTGGTCTCAAAGTAGGCCTTGCTTAAAAAGAGTAACCCCCATTACTGACTGCATGTTTCCTCCAAATATTAAGATGGGTAAACATAGATCACGATAGAGAGGTGTGTATGACTTGGTTCAGTGGCGTCTCTGAAACTATTTTTTGAGGGCACTGAAATGAGATAAAAGCTTCATGAAGGACTAGAAGAATACCAGGATATCTCCCTATGACTGATATCAAGGATGTGACTTCTGGTTCCAGCCCTGAGGACGTCACTTTTGGTTTCGGGCACAGCACTTCCGGGTCCTGCCCCGAGGACATCACTTCTGGTTCCAGGCACATCACTTCTGGTTCCGGCCCCGATGACATCACTTCCGGTTCCTAACTGATGACATAATTTCCCATCTGCCACATATATAACTGCCATGTTTGCTAAACTGTTGGTTCTTGTGTTATGGACTGAACTGTACCAACCTGAACCACCTTTTTTGCAACTATTTGGCAGCCAATTTCAAGCATATGGGCAGTTGCCCCCAAACCTCTTTCCTGTGTTGGCTGAATCATTTCACAGTGGCGTAGTCGGCAGGATGGTTTTTGATGACTCCAGGAAGAATCAGGAGCTGGACCTGAAAAAAGAATTACGACCCTTCAAGGCCCAGGTGGGAAAATACCGAACCCGAGTGACTGGGCGTGGGCTGTGGATTGCGGGTCGAGGGGACCATGTGCAAGTTACATCCCAGGGGTCAGTATATAATACAGTCCACAGGGAGTAGGATGAGGGATTATAGAACAGAGCCATGCTGGATGGAGGATATCCAAAAGACTTGTTACGGGCTCTCGGAGGAGGAGTTTGCCCCTCCCAGAGTCACAAAGGCCAAGGCCTATGGAAAAGGTGGGAGTGCCCTGGGTCAGCAGGCGAGGAAAGTTTCCTTATGGAAATATGACCCTGAGTGGTCAGCCTATGATCAGGTGTTTACCCTGTGGGGGAGACTCAAATGTTGGCTAAGGCCAAAAAGTAACAACGTGGTGGAACTTATTGCCTGCTTCTTCTTAGTGAGCGCTCTGCCTAAATATCTCGTACAGCTGGCCTGGGGACAACCAATAACAAACCTAACAGACCTCATAGAGGTCATTGAAAGGAGTAAGGCAGCTTCAACCTCTGAGAATTGGACAGTCAAGGGATGGAACTCAACCAGGGTGTATCCCTAATTTTCAGCCCCGTCACTATTCTTTGGAGCAAGTGCCGAAGCCCCCAATTGTGTGCCCACATCCTGTGCTCAGTGGCAAGGGGGTCAATGCTGTTATGGAGAGGGTAGGACATTCCTGTCCGGAATGTCAATTGCGGCAAATTCCTAGGAGGGACAGAGCCGCTATAGTTCCCATTCCCCTTATTGATGTCCCATTTGAAAGAAAAGGGTGCTCTGTCTAATCCTATAACAAACCCCTATGTAAAGAGTGGCAATTTTAAATGGCTACAAGGTACCAGCACTAATAGACACCGGCAGTAACATCTCCATTGTTGCTCGCTGTTTTGTGTTACTGTGACAATGGCTTAAAATAAAGACCAATCTGACCTGTATTCATGGAGATACACGCTCATACAAGCCCACCCTTTGCTTCATGCGTATGAAAAAAACCTATGGTGGCGGTCCTTCCCGATCCCCCTTATCCAGTGATACTTGAGCGAGATTGGTCTGATAGTAAAAGCGGTGTCACTTTATCCACTCCTAACCAAAATTTGGGCCTATTAATGGACAGAGAAAATATGTCCCAAGCTGTCCCCACGCCATGTATAGAGCTGGCTGAGAGCGGTGATGCTGCATCACTGAATGAAGTGAAGAATCCTGGACCATCACACAAGGGGACATCATCGCCCAGTGCACCAGCGGAATGGGAAGAAACCACGCCCCTTGAGGTCACGGCAGATCCGCTCTCTCAGTTACATTTCCAATTTAAGCAGACCCCACCTTCATTTAAAAGGGAACAATGGAATGATGATTCCCTTAAATTTGCTAAAAATGCAGCTGTTCTGGTGAATGGCCATTGCAAATTACATCCCATGCCACAACTGCCTCACTTTGTTTTAAAAAATAACTTATGTATTGGGTAGCCGAACACGAGGGAGAGGCACTGTTGTTAGTCCCTCGAAATTACCAGCGGCAGGTTTGCAAGCTAGCACATACTCACCTCAGAAAATCAAGCTCAGATTCTACTGGTATATCATCCTCAAACCAATGGTCTAATGGAGCAGTTCAATCAAACCCTCAAACAAATGCTCCATAAGGTGGTCAACGAGGATGGGAGGGATTGGGATCAGTTCGTTCCCCTCATCCTTTTTGCCTATAGGGAAGTCCCACAAGCCTCCATGGAGTTCTCCCCATTTGAATTACTGTACGGTCGACAACCCCGGGGAATTTTGGATATTCTAAAAGAAGGCTGGGAAGAAGACATTCCGAAATATATTGTGCAGTTGCAATATGCAATATGATCTTGGCACGTCTATAAGGGAATTTTGCCCTGGAGAACGGGTCATGGTCCTCGTGCCCACCTCCGACTCTTATGAAGTTAAGGAAAAAAGGGGGCTCATCAACTATTTGGTGAAGCAACCTAATTATCAACTGAGCGAACGAGTTTAACACGTAAATTTGCTGAAGCTGTGGAAGGATAGGGAACCTGTTCCCCCTCTGGCCAGCCCCGTACCCTCTTTGTTTGCAAATCAGATCTTAACTTCGGTCCTAATTTGACTGCCTAACAGAGAGGGGAGTTGGAAGCAGCCATCCTGTCAGTCCCAGAGGTGGTGAGACACCAGGGTGAACATGACATCATGACGGAGCTGAGGGTGGTTGTACAAGAAAGCCCATATCGACTCCCTGAGGCAAAAAAAGATGAAGTGGAACTAGAGATCAAGTGTATGCTGGAACTATGTATGATAGTGGAGAGTTATAGTTCCTGGTCCAGTCCGATTGTCTTGGTCAGTAAGCCTGATGGAAGTTGGAGGTTTTGCAACGACTTCCGGTGGCTTAATCAAGTTTCACAGTTTGACGCTTACCTAATGCCGCGAGTGGACGACCTCCTCAAGGGACTGGGACAGGCTGAGTATCTGACTACGTTTGACATGATGAAGGGGTACTGGCAGGTTCCTTTAACTGACTCCACGAAGTCTAAGACTGCGTTTAGCACCCCTAGCAGTCACTGGCAGTATCGTGTCCTTCCATTCAGATTACATGGGGTGCCTGCGACTTTCCAACATCTGGTGGACAAAGTGCTCCGTCCTCATAATTTGTATAGTGCTGCCTACCTTGACAGATGTTGTCATCTATTCCGGCACCTGGAAGGAACACATACAGCAGGTCATTGCAGTATTATGAATGCTGGGTGAAGCCAGCCTTCGTATCAACACAAAGAAATGTTTCTTTGGGATGAACGAAGCCAAATATTTATGCAAACTAGTGGGTCGGGGTACTGTACTGTAGTGTTCCACAAGTAAATGCCAAATTGAATTGGCCCCATCCGAAAACCAAGAGGTAGATCCAAGCCGATTTGTACCTCTTTTTTCCGAGAGAGCAACGTCCTTGACTAATCTCACAAAGAACAGGGCCCCTAACACTGTGGTATGGGATAATAACGCAGAGGCTGCATTTCGTGACTTGAAACCGTCCCTTACTTCGGCATCTATCTTAAAGGCTCCTAATTTTTCTCTGCCTTTTATCCTCCAGGTGGACGCTTCGGACACAGGCCTGGGGGCTGTGTTGAGCCAAAGTGTTGATGGTGATGGTGTACAACATCCCGTCATGTTCCTGAGCTGGAAACTGTTGGAATGGGAAACCAGGTATGTGAGAGAGGCCCTGGCGATCAAATGGGCACTTACACAGGTGCAGTACTATCTGCTGGGTCGGGAATTCACCTTGGTCACGGATCATCCACCTTTACAGTGGATGGCCGTGCACAAGGAGTCAAATCCTCGAGTCACAAGGTGATTTCTAGACCTGCAGCCTTATAAGTTTTCACTCATTCACTGTCAGGGCTCACGTCATGCCAATGCCGATGCTATTTCTCACGTTCACGACCTCTCGGTTAGGAACGCCTGACCTGATGGGTCTGGGCCATCATGTCACACATGTGCGCATGAGAGACAGCTACAACAACAACAACAACATTTATTTATATAGCACATTATCATACAAAAAGTAGCTCAAAGTGCTTTACATAATGAAGAAAAGAAAAATAAAAGACAAAATACAAAATTAAAATAAGACAACATTAGTTAACATAGAAAAGGAGTAAGGTCCAATGGCCAGGGTGGACAGAAAAAACAAAAAAAAACTCCAGATGGCTGGAGAAAAAAATAAAATCTGTAGGGGTTCCAGGCCACGAGACCGCCCAGTCCCCCCCTGGGCATTCTACCTAACATAAATGAAATAGTCCTCTTTGTAGTTAGCGTTCTCACGGAGTCACTTGATGCTGATGGTCATACAGACTTCTGGCTTTTAATCCATCCATCATTGTTGGAACATCATGGTGCTTTGGGTAGATGGTGGTGGCGCAAGCCACCACCAAAAGGACACCAGAAAAGGAAACAGAAGAGAGAGTAGGGGATAGTACAGATTTTGAATGAATAGTTATTATAATGAATTGGATATACAGAGTATCAGGATTAAATTACAGTGAAGTTATGAGAAGGCCATGTTAAAATAATGTGTTTTCAGTAGTTTTTTAAAGTGCTCCACTGTATTAGCCTGGCGAATTCCTACTGGCAGGCTATTCCAGATTTTAGGTGCATAACAGCAGAAGGCTGCCTCACCACTTCTTTTAAGTTTTGCTCTTGGAATTCTAAGGAGACACTCAGTTGAGGATCTGAGGTTACGATTTGGAATATAAGGTGTCAGACATTCCGATATATAAGATGGAGCGAGATTATTTAAGGCTTTATAAACCATAAGAAGAATTTTAAAGTCAATTCTGAATGACACAGGTAACCAGTGTAGTGACATCAAAACTGGAGAAATGTGTTCGGATTTTCTTTTCCTGGTAAGGATTCTAGCAGCTGCATTCTGCACTAATTGCAAACGATTTATGTCTTTTTTGGGTAGTCCTGAGAGGAGTGCGTTACAGTAATCTAGTCAACTGAAAACAAATGCGTGAACTAATTTCTCTGCATCTTTCGATGATATAAGAGGTCTAACTTTTGTTATGTTTCTTAAGTGAAAAAATGCTGTCCTAGTGATCTGATTAATATGTGATTTAAAACTCAGATTACAGTCAACGGTTACCCCTAAGCTTTTTACCTCTGTTTTGACTTTTAATCCTAATGCATTCAGTTTATTTCTAATAGCTAAAAGGTTTAAAAGATGGTAATTCCTTGCCAAGCCAGGAGATGGCAAAGTGCATTCATCTTTGCTCTTTTCCATTGACAGACCGATCACGGGAAATTCCACTTGGGTCTTATGACGTCACAGATACAACCACCACAACGCATGTCCTGGTACAATATAAAGGTTTATTACACAACACCTTATTAAATGTCTTTGAAAATCTAATCTACAACAAAATTCTTCTCTTTTTCCTCTCTCTCTCTCCTTCCAGTCCTCCAGCCTGATGTAAGCACTTCCAGATCCTTGCAGCACCCCCAGGTGGCACCCACAGAACCCGACAAGGCTACCCCATGCGACTACTGTTCCCAGCCTACCTGACAGGTGTCCATACAGGTAGCTGAGGGATTCTGTCACCTATTGTGTCGAGGGAGCATGTAGTCCTGACAGGTTGTTTCCCCCCTGTCCTTCCATTACACTGGCCTCCCAGCAGAGTATTATTTCTTGGTCCAACTCTGCCAGAACGCCAGTATACCTGCTTCCACACTAGCATCTCCTGTCTGTCTCCTGGCCAAATCAAGACGATCCTTGCTTTTCTTGTTGTGCTTCAGAAAGACTGGCCTCCTGTCGAGGTAAGGGACCTTGCCCAAGTGCGCTATACATCACAATCTGTATAGATTCACTTGAACTTATATATTTCTAAATTGTAATTTAAAAAATATATGTCAAAGCATTAAAAGGGGCCAATGGTACAACAGGCTTAAAAGACACACACGAGAGAGGAGCTGAACACAGTCTGTACTTTATGACTATGTAACCAAGCAATGATTATGTACAAGCTACTCTATAAAAAGATAGGTACTACAATGTAGTTCTAAAGTAAATGCAATTTTCTTCACTTTTTCTCAAAAATAATAAAACATTATATAAATCATTCTGATCATACAGCATATGATAATCCTTTTACAGCCAAAAATACGTACTGTCAACACACATTAACCTAAAAGAAAGTTGCCTACAAGATAATCTCTAGAATGTACCAAACACTCAAATAATAGTTGCACACAAATACGAATCAATAGTTATCCAAATACTATAAACTGCATAAATGTTTCTTTTTTTATTTCCTCAAACAGCAATTCGCCTCTGGGTATAAGCAGACACTACAGGGGTAGGACAGTGTTTTTGAAAAGTTTTAGACCAAATGATATTAACAATCATGTCACATTTTTCTAAGGTTTTACTAACAGTGTTTCAAATACCAAGGTTTAAATAGGTTTATGTATCTGCATATGTGATGAAGAGGAGATCCACCCATATACAGTAAACCCAAGATACCTGGTTTTATGCTGATGGGAACAGGTTGCAAGCTCAGATCCTATTGTTTTCTCTATGAATTTCAGGACTGAATAGGTCCCTATACCAGGTAACATTAATAATATAGGAATTTTGCAACTGTATATATGAATAACATAAATAAACAACTCTCTGATAGTTTCTGCTTTTCAATATATTTAATAAATATTAATTTAATCTATAAATGGGGTTTTAATCTTCTGGAAAATTAATTTTTGCCAGGTTCTTACAATAGCAAATCTCATCAAGACTGACAAAGTGCATAGTAAATTGTCACCACAAAGATTTTTCTGTAGTAGTGTGTACTTCAGGAACCCTACGGAATACACAGTTGATGAAGGTTTTTTGGTTGAACATCTAGGAATGGGACACTAGCTGAGAAAATGATCAATTTCTATAGCTTTAAGATTGAAGCTATGTCGACCAGAAACAGTTCAGCTCTCCTCGTGAGAATGACAAAGCTTTTGTCAACAAAATTAAAAAAGCCATTCAGCTGAGCATTTCTGAAACACCTACCAACACTGCTTTCCCAAAAAAGTTACATAGTTTTCTTCTCTGTATTCAATGTAATATTACAACAGTCAAATACAGCCATTTTTTTTATAAATTTGACTTAACAAAAGGCACTAGAAAACAGAACATGAGTTATGTGTATTCAAAAGGTGGTTTTATGTACAACAGAGCAAATGCTGCTCTTGAGATGATTCTAATAGCTGCAACAAGTAGAGAACACTTGAGCTCTGGTGCAATTTCACTGTCAACATACATTATGCTTTTTACCATAATCTGAAAATTGGAGGTTTCTTAATAGCCATGCGAGAATTCCAAATGATGCTTGAAATTACATGGCTTAAGATCGCTAATAAAATTCTACAGTAAATGCAAAGGGAGCTGTGTCCTTTGTCAGAGTGACTCAGTCTGCATGTAGTATTAAAGCAAAAGGGAACCAAATTGTTTGTTTTTTTTAACCAAATGGAGCATAGTCATATTTTTTTTCACAAGAGTGTGAGTATTCCCAAATCACACAAACCATTTCCAGTTCCATGTTGTCTTAAGGTCTTGTCACATTATACAACTTTTCCAGGTATTTTCAGTCATGGCCTTCATTTCTATAATCTTAGTGGGTTGGAGGCAGTCACATAATGTGATATGCCCGGTGACTCACTCCAACTAGTCCACGACTTCAGACCTGTTTGATTTTGTCTTTAGTCTTAGGGGCAGGTTTATGTGCATGAGAGCTGACAGTATAATGCAGCAATAAAGAATGAGGAATGTGCATGTTTTGGACCTCACAAACAGAAGAGATGTTTTATGTACCACGGCAGAAATAAAAAAAGAAAAAAAGAGCAGAGACTGCGGCTGAGTTTGCAGTATCTGTTAATTCTTCATACAGCGTTGGGCCAGTCATGCAGCCTGCTATTGGCTGTCATTAAGAAGGGGTGAGCATGACTGTGCTGCAAGGTCTGCACAGTTGCACTCATATTCTTATACTGTATATCCAGATTCTGGCCTTTCTTCCTTCTTCCAGAATACTTTCACCCAACTCAATCCATAATATTATGCTTTCTGTAGCACTAAGTGGCCTTTAAACACTATTGTCAGGTTATCTCTCTGCTGTGTGCCTAGATTAGAAACTGAAAAGCTGACAACCCCACTCCATTTGTTTATTTTGTCAAAAAAATAGCATTTAGACATTACAAGGCTACGAATGTGCATGCAATATCACAACACTGCTTCCATCTTGGATGCTAGAAACAATGAAAACAAAGAATAAATATTAAAAAATATAAGAAATAGCAGAAAAAATAATCAAACCGCTGATGCAAAACAGCACAGGAATTACTTTTTCAACTGCTGGACTAGCTCCATTACCCTTAAACATTTCTGAGGAACTGGCCAAATATTAGTATAACATTGCACTTGGGTATGTCATATACAAATTAATTGTATGACTGTATCATATGTTTGAATGTGTGCTCTCTACTGTTCATTGTTGCAAACTGAAAAAAAACGAGTAAGTGTATTCAGAAATACAGTAGATGAATAGATGGATGATAAGCACAATCAATCAATCAATCAATCAATCAATCAATCAGTATCCTTCCAATCAAATAACATAGCCTCATGTCAGAATTAGCACATGCTCTGGTCTGGACTTGTGTATCCATCTCTCTGTGTATCTGTTTCTTATCCACTATCTTTTCCACTAGGGGAATCTGTCCCCTATATGTAGGTATTAAAACTTTGTCTATGAAGTTTGGTTAGACTTATATGTCTCAGTTTTAACTTTCTTTCATTTACAACATGCAATTAAGAAACAGAAGAATTTAGTCATAAAAAAAAAAATATGTAAATTGATGTCTATTCGCCTCATAGAATTATTGTCACTTTAATTACCTGCAATACATAATAAAAATAATAAAAATATAAAGCATATTAACTATTTTGAATAATGCACTGATTATTGCAATTAAATGTATACTAATAGCTTCTTCTGGAGACTTATTAAATATTAGACCACCAATATCAATGAACTATCTAACAAACAATGTAGCAGGATAAGAAAACAAATCTAGCCAATTGTATCTCAAATATAAGTTGCCTTGGATAAAGGCTTCAGTCAGTTAATAATAAGTGGTGTTTGATTTTTAGTGGGCAGCACTAGCGTAGCAATGGATTGTGCAGATTGTGCAAAGCACAAAGGGCCTAAGAGCTTGGGAGGCCCACTTGGGGCCATATAGATTTAAAAAAAATTAAATGCCAACCCCTAAGATCTAGTTGTGAATAAATTACTAAGAGCTATGCTAGATAGGAGGGGCCCTCCTCAGGGCGCTGCACAGGGACCTTCAGCAAGCTGGCTACGCCACTGCTGGGCAGTATCTCATAGTGGTTAAGTATATGGACCTCAAACGCAGAGATTGTGGGTTCAAGTCCCGCTACTAACACCGAATGACCATGGTCAAGACACTTCATCTTCTTGGAGAAACAAAAGAAATGTAACCAATAGTATCTTACATGTTGTAAGTCACCTTGGATAAAGGCACAAGGTAAATTATAATAATAAAGTGTCATTTAAACATTTAAGATACACTCAGTAAAGCATTATCAGTGTAGAAATTAAAATGGGCATTACATCTTTAAATTACTGACTACCACAATGCTAAGTACAATATGAAGATAAACTATTAAGGTTTATATTATTAAATAAACACTAACTAAATCAGTTTAGTCACCCATCTGCTTTTTAACCTGTTCTTTTGCTCTATGATGTTAAAAAAACAAGCAGACAAACAAACAAAACCCTGTCAGTTCAATCTTTACCTCTTATAACTAAACAGAAATCTTGATAGAAGCAAGCAAACAATAAGAATTAGGTTAACAAAAACTGACAATTAAACATAGTATTTTACACTTTATTGCTAATATCTGGATATCTGAACGTATTGTTATACCAAAGACCCAGAACTAGCCAGAAGGGGGTGTCAAACTCAATGACTTTAGTTGCTGATCTTATAGGACATCAGATTACAAGGCTAGAAATCTCTAAGAATGACAAATTACATGACTCGAAGACAAAATTCCCAGTACAGTTTCAAATTTTCAAAGTGTTACACACTTCCTGCACACTGACAGCTAATTGAACATCCCTGTACAAAGGCATACCATGTTTGACAAGTTCCACCTCAGTCTATGCCATTTTAACGTTTTCCATTCAGTCGTGGTACACCAAACATAAGACATCAGACAGACAAGTCTCCCTTCTATTTGCGTGGTCCAAAATACCTGTGTTCTTTATTTCTTATGGTCGCATTCTAGGCACTGTACTTCCGGTTGAGCGCTCATTGGTTGTCAGCTTTTGTGCCACGTACAAACCCAGCCCTATCACTTAAGAGAAAGTCTAACCTGTTTAATTTAGTTGAGGCAAGCTGCACACTGGTCTAACTTGACACTTAAAACTACATGACTGGAAATTATGGTAGTGCATTGGGATTGCCACTGACAGTGAAGATTATGTAAATAATAACAAAAATGTATTTCTTGTATAGCCCAAAACCACACAAGGAATGCCTCAATGGGCTTTAACAAGCCTTGTTTTTTGACAGGACCAGCTAGCCTTGACTCTCTAAGAACACAAGAAAGAACTCCCCCAAAAAAAAAAAAACATTTTAGGGAAAAAAAAATAAAAGAAATCTTAGAGAAACGCCAAGCAAAATGACACCTTTTATTGGCTAACTAAAAAGATTACAATATGCAAGCTTTCGAGGCAACTCAGGCCCCTTCTTCAGGTAAGATGTAATCACATCTTTTTCTCTACATTCATAATGGCTAACACAGTACAACACCCTAGTACTAAAGAAATTTTAGGAAAGGCAATGCAGACATAGAGACCCCTTCCACATATGTAAATAAAGTCTGTGATGGAAAATAGAAAAACTGTGTAGTCTGAGGTGGACTTTAGTTGTATTTTTATACACAAAAAAATAGTTATTCATTTGTGTTTCTATTAATGTGATCTCTTTAAAGAAATGGCTATATAATATAGAGTAGGAAGTGATATCCCTTAAGTTACAGTGAGAGCAAAGCTGCCATGCTGACATTTTAACAGTAAAATAAAGTTCATGGATTGTGAATTAACTCTAATAATGTCTTAGACAAGAAGATTTAATTTTAATAGCTGTTTTTGGGTGTTGAAATGCATACATATTGTAGGTTATATTCAGTAGTGTTTTATTTTGCCATTTTTCATTTCCCGGTGTTGCAGGTGGCTGGGGGGGGCGCCCCGGCCGGGATTCCCTGGAGGACCGGAAGAAGGCTTATGCCCACCTCAGACCACGTGGGGGTGACCACCCTGGTTGCTATGGGGACCACGGGTTCAGAGCTTTGAAGCTCAACCCTGTAGGGGCCCGTGGTCACCGCCAGGGGATGCCCTGATGCCTTGGTAGCCCTGGACCTCAGCACTTCCGCCACACCCGGAAGTGCTGGGGGGAAGATGAGCAGGGACACCCGGGGTGCTTCTGGGGATGCAGCTGGCATTTTCGCCACACTGGGGCGTGTCAGTGGAAGATTGCCGGAACACACCTGGAGCACATCTGGGGGAACATAAAAGGGGCCGCCTCCCTTCATATTGTAACTTGAATCGGGTGGAAGAGGACAAGGTCTCTGGAAAAGGCAAGGAGGCGGCCTGAAGAAAGTGAAGGCATTTGACTGTGTGGCCAGGACTTTGGGGACTTTTTGGGGTTTGAGCACTCTTTTGTAAATAAGTTATGTATAATAAACGTGTGTGGGGTGATTACAATGTGTCTGCCTGTCTGTGTCCAGGTCAAGTTCCACACTGGTTAGAAGATAAGTAATAACTGTTTTCTTTCATAACACATCTATACTAATCAGAAATTGGGTATCTGAAGATGTTTACTGACATTATTCTTTAGCAGAACTCATAAGCAAATACATGTTTTGCTGACAGTGAGCAAACACTTGAGTAGGTCCTGCCTCTGACATAATTTCTATCTTTCCTGTACTCATATTACTTCTTTTGTTTGTTGGCATTATTTTCTCAAATCCCTCTATCCCTCTCTTTGTCTTTTGTGGATCACTTCCTTCTCCACTTTATTATGCACTAAGGGAACATGACTATAGTAAAAGTTTTTGAACTGTTGGTATTAAACTTTACTTAAGTTTGTATATCTTGTTTTATTTTTTTTAAGTTTTATTTAAAGCAGCCAGTTAAGACACATATCATAAAATGAAGCGGTATAATTAACATCCATTTATCCCTGTGTTCTCAGCATGGTGTGGCTGCTTTAAGTTTACTTTTACATAGACTTAAAAAAATTAGTAAGTAATTTTGGGAAAAAATCCATTATTGCAAATAAAGCAAACAAATATTTCCTCTGGAAGTCCATAGAATGGAAAAAAACTCTGATTAGGTGTTTTGGAGCAAACAACAAATTTCAAAACAAAGAAAGAAAATGTTAAAATTATTGTAAAGGGCTGCTATTTCATCCAGGGCTGGTTTTTACACTGTGTTTGATGCTGCCAGGATAGAAACCACATCCTCATGACACTGAACTAGATTTTGCAGGTCTGAGAATAACATAACATTTTCAAACTTGCCTAATCCTGTTCAGAATTATGGTGGGCCGGAGGCTATCCAGGCTAACCACGAGATTCAATTACTGATTGGAAAAGGTCCTATAGTAATAAATTGGTTGTAACAATGCCAGCAACTCACAGACTTACTCTAGAGCCAATCTGAAAACCCAGGTGCCTTGTACAATTTAGGCATTAAGACAAACTACCTGCTTGAGACATGCATATACCTGTAAGCAGATTGTAATGAACAAGATGAATACTGTAAGTCATAAGGCACCTTTGCTCATACAATGATTTTATAATGTACTGACATCTTTATGAACAAATAAAGATTTTTACATTGTCAGAAAAACGACAATAAGACATCAAGAAGGTTTGGGGCAGCCACCCGTATAATTGTTCCCGGCTGCAGAACTGATTAAATAATAAAGACATGTTCATTCAACTGAGTCCAAAACAGAACTGACTCTCAGGAGACAAGATGGCAGCTTTAAAGGCCAGTAGCGGAAGTGATGTCAGCAATCCCGGAACCGGAAGTGATGTCATTGGCTGCCCCAGATCCGGGCGGGATTTCCCTAGAATGGTCTGCAAAAATTCGAGAGGGAAAATTAGTGCACTTCGCCAGCCCCTGGTCTGGCGTGGAATCACATGTATTTAAGCCCTTCAGCTGTCTCCTAAACACACGTGTGTGACAACATACTGCATAATCCAATGTTTATCTTCGTGTACTGTTTGCTAAATTAATACATCTATTGTAGGATATTAAATTGCAAGAAAATTCTTGCTTTAAAATATCAGTTACTGTATTTTGCAGCACTATGTGGCTGTAATGTGTGAACTGAAGGCACCAATTTGCTTTGAAGAATGAATGAGCACTCTTTGTCTCAGTCTGGGGTGTTTATTACTGAAATGTTAAAATCCTATTTCTTAAACCAACAAAAGTTCATGAATCAAGAGTGCCAACAAATGCAGACAACTAATACAGGGGCATTGTACTGTGCAATTAATAGCACTATGAACAAAACTTGCAAAGCAATAGGAAAAACAATACACAAATGGAGCCACAACACAAAACCATGTAAAGTAAAGAATAAACATATACAATGTTTTCTGGCAAATGATGTGTTTCAAACAATCTTCCACAGTTACCAAAATATATTTCGCTCTAAAAAATTGCAAACTGCCTTGAGCATCCTCTCAGATGGGGTTGTGATGCTTGTAGTACTTATGTAAGTCAACTGCACATCCTTTTATTTTGTTCCCTTTTACATCTCTCTGTACCACCACCCCAATCCATCTCTCCACAATTTTGGTTTGTTACTGTAACAGAGGAGAAGAACAAATTCTCTGAGACACCTTGAGTTTTTAATCCTCCTTGTACTGTTTTCACTGTAATCCTATCTCATTTCATATGAGAGATAGAGTACTGCAGCAACTGATAATATATTCTATGAAGTGTCTGAAAAATACATACTTCAGGGAATTTATTTCTTTAAATATGTCTGCCTTTTTGTCTATAGCCTTTTCTGTATTCTTGACAAAGATGGTAGACACTGACTTCAATAATCACAAATATTTTCCTTAGATTTGTTGATTATAATGATCAAACATTGTAAATGAAATACTTGCTCCCAACACCCATAAGAATGGCACAAAGGAATGTGGCTGGTATGGTAAAATACCTGTACTTATTTGTTACCTTAGCAAAGGAAAAATTCTCTCTGCTGATTTGCTTTAGTATTTTCCATTTAGTCTTGGAATTATTGCTAAGTGAAAATAAAATCACCAATTAATTTAAACAAGAGCCATAAGAAGGAGAAAGAAAATAGAATTTATAAGTCCATTTCATCAAATTAAAAGCCTCAATATTACTTTTTGTTATTTTTTAATTAAATATCGACATCTGTTTTGTTATCATATATGGAGAGAACACTTGTTAGAAGATTTTAAATTTCTGTTCATTCAACTGCAGGTGGAGAAATGGAAAATGTACAAAGTTTCTTGCTACTGGCCATCTCTGTAACATTTAGTAAGGAACATCAGATAGTATCTACTGTGAAACTGTTTTAAAAGTTTTTACTTTTTGGAAAAAAAAATCAAATGTTTACTTTCGGATTTCTTTTTGACCATTTACTATAATAAATTAAACTAACTGAATAATTAAGTTTACTTTGTGGTTAGGGTTGGTGTCAGACACTTGCGCATTGGAGGCAGCTAAAGGGCTTGAATAAGGGTAATTCTGAGCCAGACCAGGAGTGCAGTGACTCTTTTTCTCGCTTTTCTGCAGACCATTCACAGGAAATTCCACCTGCCCCTGATGACGTCAATTTCGGTTCCGACCCCTTCGACGTCACTTCCGGGTCCGAGCCTATGGATGAAGACCCTTCTGCTTCCAGCCCCTTTGAGGTCACTTCCTATACTGGCCTTTAAAAGCCGACACATTTCTCCTATCCCATCAGTTCTGTTTTGGACTCCGATTTGTGCACATCATTGCTATCAATTTATTCAATTTTGCAGCCAGGAAATAATATACGGGTGGCTGCCCCAAACCTTGCTATGGCTCTGTGTTGAGTTTGTCACAATGGTTTCCCTTCTATTTTGGACATATCAGACCACAAAAGCACTTGTAATTATTATATTTTCTGACACATACTTTAAAGAATAGAAATGAATGATGCAGCTATCATTGCTATATACATACTGAAAGCTTCATATCAATTGTATCAGTCCTGTATATTTACTAGTGAGAATTTATTTTGAATTGAATTACATCTATAAAAGATTTTAAATAAAGTAGATAGCTTTATTGTTAAATATTTTGATTTTGAAATAAATCCATCCATTCATTTTTACAATCCAACATCAGAAAAAGTTGGAAAGGTGGGAAATGCAAATAAAAAATGCAGTGATTCTTAAATTTACTTTGACTTTTATTTCATTGCAGACATAAAGAACCCAAGATATTTCATGCTTGTCTGGTCAATATCATTTCATTTCTTAATATACATCATATACATTTTAATATACAGTATGTCTTAATATACAGTACATAATATACAGGGGTGGAGTGGTGGCTCTGAGGCTAAGGATCTGTGCTGGTGTACAGAAGGTTGCCGATTCGAATCCCCGTCACTGCCAAAAGAAATCCTACTCTGCTGGGCCCTTGAGCAAGACCCTTAACCTGTAATTTCTCCAGGGGACGCTGTACAATGGCTGACCCTGCGCTCTGACCCCAAGGGGTATGCCAAAAGTAACAAATTCCTAATACAAGAAATTGTATAAGGCGAAATAAAGAACAAAACAAAAAAACAAAAAAAAACAAAACATTCATTCCTGCATTTCAGGCCATTCCAAAAAAGTTGGGACATAGGCAAATTAGGACCAGTAATGAGGTTAAAAAAATAAACAAGGATGTGAATTACGTTCACAAATGTCACTAAAACTTTACTGTGCAAAAAAAAAAAACATGTCCAGAGGCGGTACTGACTCATTGAATCTGAGATGAAGCATCACACAGTGGAAACGAGTATTGTGGTCAGATGAATCAGTATTCCAGATCTTTTTTGGAAGAAATGGACGCCGTGTGCTCCAGACTAAAGACAAAAAAGACTACCCAGACTGTTATCAGCAACAAGTCCAAAAGCCAGGGTCTGTCATGGTATGGGGTTATGTCAGTGCTCTTGGCAAAAATAATTTATACTTCTGTGATGGCAGCATTAATGCAGAAAACTACACTGAGATTTTAGAGCAGCATCTGCTGCCTTCAAGAGAACATCTTGTTCAGGGATGTCCATGGATTTTTCAACAAGACAATGCAAAACCACATTCTGCACACATTACAAAGGCATGGCTGCGGAAGAAGAGGGTACAGGCACTGGACTGGCCTGCTTGCAGTCCTGATCTGTTCTCAATAGACAATGTGTGGAGAATTTTGAAATGAAAAATGTGACAATGATGACCCCATACTGTTGCACACCTTAAAACGTGTTTGTATTAAGAATGGGACAAAATGCAGCTGCTAGAATCCTTACCAGGAAAAGAAAATCCGAGCACATCTCTCCAGTTTTGATGTCACTACACTGGTTACCTGTGTCATTCAGGATTGACTTTAAAATTCTGCTTATGGTTTATAAAGCTTTAAATAATCTCGCCCCGTCTTATATATCGGACTGTCTGACACCTTATATTCCAAATCGTAGCCTTAGATCTTCAAATGAGTGTCTGCTTAGAATTCCAAGAGCTAAACTTAAAAGAAGTGGTGAGGCGGCCTTTTGCTGTTATGCACCTAAAATCTGGAATAGCCTGGCAGTAGGAATTCGCCAGGCTAATACAGTGGAGCACTTTAAAAAACTGCTGAAAACACATTACTTTAACATGGCCTTCTCATAACTTCACTGTAATTTAAATCCTGATACTCTGTATATCCAATTCATTATAATAACTATTCATAGTGGCTCTAAAATCTGTAGTAACCCCTACTCTCTCTTCTGTTTCCTTTTCCGGTGTCCTTTTGATGGTGGCTTGCGCCACCACCATCAACCCAAAGCACCATGATGCTCCAACAATGATGGATGGATTAAAAGCCAGAAGTCTGTATGACCATCAGCATCAAGTGACTCCGTGAGAACCCTAACTACAAAGAGGACTATTTCATTTATGTTAGGTAGAATGCCCAGAGGGGACTGGGCGGTCTCGTGGCCTGGAACCCCTACAGATTTTATTTTTTTCTCCAGCTTTCTGGAGTTTTTTTTTTTTGTTTTTTCTGTCCACCCTGGCCATCGGACCTTACTCCTTTTCTATGTTAACTAATGTTGTCTTATTTTACTTTTTTATTTTGTCTTTTATTTTTCTTTTCTTCATTATGTAAAGCACTTTGAGCTACTTTTTGTATGAAAATGTGCTATATAAATCAATGTTGTTGTTGTTGTTGAAAATAACACCTGAAACGCTTCATCGCTTGGTATTGTGAGTGTAGCGGTTGGACACAATTCACATGCACTGCAGTGTAGGAGGAGGCTGGGTGATGAGGGAATTGGCTACAGCAAGTGCCAAACCAAGCTGTGAATTTCCCCTTGGGATTAATAAAGTATCTATCTATCTACACTGCCTGGCCAAAAAAAAAGTCGCCACCTGGATTTAACTAAGCAAATAGGTACGAGCCTCCTATTGGATAATTACTACATGGGCGATTATCTTTCAGCTGGCAAAATGTTATTTAACCCCAACTGCTGCAATGAGTTGCTTCTCATTTCTTAAACAACCATGTCGAAAGACACATCTCGTGGTCGTGGAAAAGATGTTAGTCTGTTTGAGAAGGGTCAAATCATTGGCATGCATCAAGCAGAGAAGACATCTAAGGAGATTGCAGAAATTACTAAAATTGGGTTAAGAACTGTCCAATGCATTATTAAAAACTGGAAGGATAGTGGGGACCCATCGTCTTCGAGGAAGAAATGTGGCCGGAAAAAAATCCTGAATGATCGTGATCGGCGATCACTTAAACGTTTGGTGAAATCAAATCGAAGAAAAACAACAGTAGAACTCAGGTCTATGTTTAATAGTGAAAATAAGAGCATTTCCACACGCACAATGTGAGGGGAACTCAAGGGATTGGACTCTGGAGCAATGGAAGAAGGCCATGTGGTCTGATGAGTCCAGATTTACCCTGTTCCAGAGTGATGGGCGCATCAGGGTAAGAAGAGAGGCAGATGAGGTGATGCACCCATCATGCCTAGTGCCTACTGTACAAGCCTGTGGGGGCAGTGCTATGATCTGGGGTTGCTGCAGTTGGTCAGGTCTAGGTTCAGCAACAGACTCTACCATCATCAATGCAAGATCTTGGTGAAAAATTAATGCAACACTGAATGGAACTAAATCTTGTGACATTGCAGAAGTTAATCGAAACAATGCCACAGCAAATGCGTGCCGTAATCAAAGCTAATGGCGGTCCAACGAAATATTAGAGTGTGTGACCTTTTTTTTTGGTGGCGACTTTTTTTTTGGTCAGACAGTGTATCTATCTATCTATCTATCTATCTATCTATCTATCTATCTATCTATCTATCTATCTATCTATCTATCTATCTATCTATCTATCTATCTATCTATCTATCTATCTATCTATCTATCTATCTTTTAAGTGTTGTGAGAAGGTATGGAAACATTACAAAGCAGTGAATGCTTTACTGCCCCAGCTTTTTTTGGAAATGTGTTGCAGGCCTGAAATGCAGGAATGGATGTATATTAACAAATGAAATGAAGTTGAGCAGACAAAACTTGAAATATCTTGGGTTCACACTGTCTGCAATGAAATAAAAGTCAAAGCAAATATAAGAATTGCTGTTTTTTGTTTTTTTTAATTTGCATTTTCCATACCATCCCAACTTTTTCTGATTTGGATTATGGTTCAGTGTCCCAAAACAAACACTTTCTCATACTGAGCTAATTTACACCTGCCAAACTGATTAATTAACATAGTACCCTGCAGCATGTATTTCATCTAATTCAGTTTGTACTATATATCCAGGTAATTCATCTGAGATGTACAGTAAAAGCGGTCATTGGGTGTTTCTGGTCTTTCCACATTACACCCCCTTACCCAGCCGACACAGCTGGGGTTGACCACGCTGTAGCTTGTGTCTAACAGCAACTGGCCACGGGTTGCCCCTTCCTAAACCATTGCCATCTAGAAGCCCTCCCGACTGTATTTGTGATACAGTACTTCTGATGGCTCTTTTGTTGCGCGCCTATGAAAGGCAGTTACAGGTGAGGTTGTTCTGGGTAGATAATTCACTGTATAATAATGTGAGATGAAAACCTAATGTGAAAACGTTATTTTATACAGTAACTGCCATTTCTTTCCCAAACAGAGGACACTCTGTACTCTGCATATAAGGATAGTAACCCTCCATCCGTCACAAGAAACAGCATGGTCGCTTTGTAAGAAGATAAATAAAAGTGAAAAAAAAAACTCTTTACTGATTCGCTTACCTGTCGTGCCCTTTTTTGAAGTGCGCTTCCCCAGCAAACTATGTAAAGCCACGCCTCGGCTCTCGATTAAACGACTCACGTACGTGAGGCTCCGCCCCCACCCATGTTGTCGCTCGTGTGTACCTTTCAGTTCAGGAAAGTGCGGCTCGTTGGGTCATAACTCAAGCGGCTTCGCTAGCTTTTGAAGAGTGTGGAAAAGATTGTTTGTCACCCACTAAGATTCTGCTTATTCAGACCAGTCAACCATTTGGTAAGTATGAAAAATACAGTTATTCTTCCCAAGGAGAAACAGCCTCAAGCGAACGGACTATAAGGACTCAAAGAACGGGGTTGAGCTTGTTTTTGAATATATTTAAATAGGCAAGTGAGCAAATCAGTAAGCGATATACATGTGAAAGTGTTGAAAAGTCCAAATTTCAATTAAACGGTTAGGATTTACTACTTCCATTGATTTGACTTGAGTGTGCTAAAGTTGCTTCATTTCGTTGCTGTAACAACATCAGTTTTGTAGCCAGAAGGGATTTTGTTTATCCACGGAGTATTTATGAGCCACCGACAACGTAGTATTCATAAAAGGACTATAAACCCTCCAAAATACACGATCGGCGACTGTTTAAATCTTAAGTGACAGGCGAAATGTGTGCCACAGTGCTTCCACGTCTTTTATTAATTTAAAATGTGTTCTGTATAGCGAGTCAGCACAGACTAGTGCAGAGTGCTACACTGTAATCTCCTGCGTGATGCTGAATTCTTAAAGTTTGTCAATAGTTTTTGTAAGGCAGAAGTCTGAAATTAATTTCTGATCTCCTTGAGAGTGTTTTCGTTAATTTGTCAGGAGTAGTTTCTGCGTAGCGTATAGGATCAATACTAGATATACTAGATCTAATAATAATGCGTTGTATATAGTGGAGTTTTGAAAAAAAAAACGACTATTCAGTTATATTTCATCCGTGGTATGGGATTCCAAAAGTAATTCATTTTTATGTCTCCGTTCTCCCATTTAAAAGGTATGTTTAAACTCCCTTCGTTTCCGATGCATGGACAGATCACTGTCTCTCTTTTTTCTTAATGACAATATCATTGCCATATTGTTCTATAATTTTATTTTGCTTTTTTTAAGCACTTTATTAAGTAGGAAACAAAAAACTATAATTTCTTATGTGATTCAAAAACTGTGCCGTTGCACACAAATTTCGAATACTTCTGATGTCGGTCTGAATGCAGTGATTTGAACATTTCTTTATTATGTTGCACTTATTTACAGGTTATATATAAATGTATTGCCATAGGATAAACGTCTTCAAAAAACAAAGACTATTTTTCAAATCAGCATTTTGATAAAATTTGATAGTACAGTATTGTACTGAATAAGTAAATTAACACAACTAAATGTCACTGTAAACATGATTTACTAGGGCTCTGGCATAACAAAAAATCATTATTGAATCCGAAGGATTAGCTAACCAATAAAATGATTATTAATAAAAACTTTAGTGTATTCTATATAATTATATTTAACTGAAGATTGGTTTCCTTTCACCCCAGTGAGGAAATTAAACAAGGTTCATCCATTTTCTGCTCAGGTTTCCAAGCTGGTCTTTATGCCAGAAAGTTTTGGGCGCAAGACACAATCGTGCAAATGCCCACACTGATTCCCATTTGGTTAGTTCTGAGTTGCAGTTAACCTAACCTGCAGATCTTTGGGGCATGGGAGGAACAATGGAGAGCGTTGTAATACCGCTGTAATGACAGTGTAGATGATGACCAATCTGTTGATTTGGACTCAGTCTCCTGGAACTGTAAGACAGCACAATTATTGTGCTGCCCAAGGTTTAAAATTAATTACACATTAAATTGAATTTGGAATTGGTGAAGGGCTATGTCAGCATGTATCAACAAAATGAACAATACAATAAAAGTTATTTCTATAATGGGAAAAAAACAAAACAAAGGGTAGTGACACATATTAAAATTACAACAGAAAAATAACTTATGCTTAACATAAATTTAAAAGTTTGGTTCCTGTGGAATGGTCTTAAAACCATAAAGTTTGATTTATGTTCTTGGTGGTTTGGTTGGTTGGAGAACATTTCTCATGTATCAGCATTCTAGGCTTTGTTTCTTAGGTTGTTTTTCAGGCCTGTGTATCAACAATAGCAGTTCCAACTGTTGCTCTTGGCAGATGACCTCAAATTTAAAGGTGATGAAAATGTTTCTCTGGTTAAAGTCTGAAATCATTTTGCATAAGTGTGAAAAAACAAGTATACAATGTTGCATTTTACTAAGCAGTGATATTGTAGGATTACTTTTAAAGATGTAGAAAAATAGATTTTTACAGTGGTTTCTTTTTAAAAAATTGCTTTAGAGCTGATAGGAAACATGCTTACTATCTTGTTATGGCTTTAACTAACAAAAGTTAAAACTTTAAATTATAAACACTGCTAGAATTTTTGCTGAGTTTCTCCAGTTCAGTTGTACTTCAATGCTGAAGTGGGCTTTAAATTTATACTATTTATTTATTCAGAAATACACATTTTTTCTTTTTACTGAAATTAGTTATTCAGTATAGAGGTTTTATACACGTTACTTTCTGGAGAAATATTAGTTTCTACTTAGGCACTATTACTCATAATTGCTTTTTTAGCCTATTTGTTCTCTTTGCTGACTCACTAAATTCAAGTTTATGAATATGAGCGTTGTCTTTCCTAATTTTATTGATATAAATAGCTAACAAAGTATGTTTAAATAGATAGATAGATAGTGTGGCAGATGGCTGGGGGTGGCACCAAGCTGGGACGTCCAGGAAGACAGGAGGAGGGCTCATGCCTCCTCCAGACCACGAGAGGGCGACCGCCCTGGTTCCTTTGGGGGCCACGGGTGCAGGGCTTGGAAGCCCAACCCTGTAGGGGCCCATGGTCTCTGCCAGGGGGCGCCCCCATGCCTGAAGGACCCGGAACCCCAGCACTTCTGCCACACCAGGAAGTGCTGGCAGGAAGAAGACTGGGAACACTCAGAGGGCTTCCGAGAACACAGCCGGCACTTCTGCCACACAGGGGAGTGTCTAGGGAGTGTCGGGGATCACCTAGAGCCCATCCGGGCACTTATAAAAGGGGCCACCTCCCTGCAAAGAAGGACTGGAGTCGGGTGAGGAGTGGACAAGGTTTGTGTGCAGGAGAGTGGAGGCGGCCTGAAGAGCAGGCAGAGACTGAGAGAGGCCTGGACTTTGGGGGAGTTTGGTGCTTGAGGCACTGGGTTGTGCACTTTATTGGACTGTAAATATGGCGAATAAACGTGTGGTGGACTTAAAGATGGTGTCCGTCTGTCTGAGTCCGGGCAGCCTATCACAATAGATAGATAGATAGATAGATAGATAGATAGATAGATAGATAGATAGATAGATAGATAGATAGATAGATAGATAGATACTTTATTAATCCCAAGGGGAAATTCACAATGCTGTGAATGCTGTGTTGTATGTTCTGTGTATACTTTAATTAGATTGATAAGCCTAGTGATTGGCATAAAAAATAATTACACATGAAATGAAATATAAAGTTACGTGAAATTAAATGAAATATAAAGCAGCACCTAGAAATATAAAAAACATTCTTTTTTGTCAGCGATGTCTTCTAACCCAACAGAATTTTCTAATGACTATAGTGAAGCAATGGTGCAAAACAGAGTGCTTGTTGTGGCCATGAGTTGACCTGGTTTCGGCTGTCTTTTGTTTTGTTAATGTGCAGAGTCTATAAAAGTGTGATTGTGTGGTTCAGAGTCTAAGTTTTTGAGCTCTAGACTAGATGGTGGCTTTCCTCTCCTAACTACTGACTGAATGTTTGAGACAAAACATCTCACTTAAAACTTCTCATACTCATTTTATGTAGATATGTTGCTGTTATTTGTATGAAAGAATCAGTTATGATACACTATCCAGAGTTTGTCCCTGTCTAGAGCCATATTCTGCCAGGATTTGTGCTGACTCTCCATGACTCTGAAATACAGTGCATCCGGAAAGTATTCACAGCGCATCACTTTTTCCACATTTTGTTATGTTATAGCCTTATTCCAAAATGGATTAAATTCATTTTTTTCCTCAGAATTCTACACACAACACCCCATAATGACAATGTTAAAAAAGTTTACTTGAGGTTTTTGCAAATTTATTAAAAATAAAAAAATTGAGAAAGCACATGAACATAAGTATTCACAGCCTTTGCCATGAAGCTCAAAATTGAGCTCAGGTGCATCCTGTTTCCCCTGATCATCCTTGAGATGTTTCTGCAGCTTAATTGGAGTCCACCTGTGGAAAATTGTGTGGAAAGGCACACACCTGTCTATATAAGGACACACAGTTGACAGTTCATGTCAGAGCACAAACCAAGCATGAAGTCAAAGGAATTGTCTGTAGACCTCCGAGACAGGATTGTCTCGAGGCACAAATCTGGGGAAGGTTACAGAAACATTTCTGCTGCTTTGAAGGTCCCAATGAGCACAGTGGCCTCCATCATCCGTAAGTGGAAGAAGTTCGAAACCACCAGGACTCTTTCTAGAGCTGGCCGGCCATCTAAACTGAGCGATCGGGGGAGAAGGGCTTTAGTCAGGGAGGTGACCAAGAACCCGATGGTCACTCTGTCAGAGCTCCAGAGGTCCTCTGTGGAGAGAGGAGAACCTTCCAGAAGGACAACCATCTCTGCAGCAATCCACCAATCAGGCCTGTATGGTAGAGTGGCCAGACGGAAGCCACTCCTTAGTAAAAGGCACATGGCAGCCCGCCTGGAGTTTGCCAAAAGGCACCTGAAGGACTCTCAGACCATGAGAAAGAAAATTCTCTGGTCTGATATGACAAAGATTGAACTCTTTGGTGTGAATGCCAGGCATCACGTTTGGAGAAAACCAGGCCCCGCTCATCACCAGGCCAATACCATCCCTATAGTGAAGCATGGTGGTGGCAGCATTATGCTGTGGGGATGTTTTTCAGTGGCAGGGACTGGGAGACTAGTCAGGATAAAGGGAAAGATGATTGCAGCAATGCACAGAGACATCTTGGATGAAAACCTGCTCCAGAGCGCTCTTGACCTCAGACTGGGGCAACGGTTCATCTTTCAGCAGGACAACGACCCTAAGCACACAGCCAAGATATCAAAGGAGTGGCTTCAGGACAACTCTGTGAATGTCCTTGAGTGGCCCAACCAGAGCCAAGACTTGAATCCGATTGAACATCTCTGGAGAGATCTTAAAATGGCTGTGCACCGACGCTTCCCATCCAACCTGATGGAGCTTGAGAGGTGCTGCAAAGAGGAATGGGCGAAACTGGCCAAGGATAGGTGTGCCAAGCTTGTGGCATCATATTCAAAAAGACTTGAGGCTGTAATTGCTGCCAAAGGTGCATCAACAAAGTATTGAGCAAAGGCTGTGAATACTTATGTACATGGGATTTCTCAGTTTTTTTATTTTTAATAAATTTGCAAAAACCTCAAGTAAACTTTTTCACTTTGTCATTATGGGGTGTTGTGTGTAGAATTTTGAGGAAAAAAATGAATTTAATCCATTTTGGAATAAGGCTGTAACATAACAAAATGTGGAAAAAGTGATGCGCTGTGAATACTTTCCGGATGCACTGTAGCTGAATGTATAGAAGTAAATGTAACCTAATTACAGTACATAAAAGTAACAGTCTAGGAATAGGACAGTGGCAGCATATTCCTGGGTTAACTTTCTCTTTATTATAAGAGACAAGTTCCAGCCTTTAATTGTGAGACTTATTAATTTGTTTACGTATTTCTTCTCTCATTCTATAGGGACAAATTTATATGGCTGTATGAATACATTTCAAAGAAATTTAGCAAAGCCTCTATTTCTGTATTATTGTTAAGACTGTATTTTCACATACATTTCTTCATTTTTTTAGTTTTGTGTGTTTTGATACTTTCCCCCAATAATTGTTCTAGTTACCAAACACCAGACAGAGAAAGGCCTTTTAATTTAAGAGTCACATTTAGTGCCTGTTGAAAGTATAATACTTTTATAAAAACAATGAGGCACTAGTGTAAAACTGAAATAAGTTACTGAATATGTTCATTTTGAAATGGGAAATGTTCCTGTGTCATGCCTTGAAATTAGACACATATTAAATACAATGAATTCTTATCCAAAGCATTTTCACAAGAAATAACTTTAATTTTTGTAAGTTTATTATACAGGGATAACTAGTTTTAAAAGTAGCAAATATCTTTTAAATACCCATCATTCGTAAAAATAAATATAGTGAGTATTTTCAGAATGTATTGTTTTGTAGAAAATTAATCATAAAATATGTCAAATCATGAAGATTCTTGGATTGGCTCCAGCAGACCCCCGTGACCCTGTAGTTAGGATATAGCGGGTTGGATAATGGATGGATGGATGGATGATGAAGATTTCCACTGTAAATACAGTACTTAATCTCCAAAATGGCCAATTGTAATATGTTGGCTGAATGCTTAAATAATTTATATTTGCTTAAATTTCAATATTGTATTATCAGAGGAAGTTGTTTTAAATCTAGTCACGGCTTTAACATGAACAAGATTTATTTTCTTAAGCTTTGATTTATTATTAAATATTGATGCTGTCCACCTATCTCTTTTTTATACAGAACATTTATTATTTTGCTTATTTCCTTGCAAAACTTTGGAGGGCATAACGTGACTTTAATATCTCTGGAAACTTTGTTCTAATGGTTGTCTGTATATTAGTTAGTGAATTTAAACTCTAAGGTATTAGGAAAAATGGAGTACTTGGGATGAGAGGTTGTTAGCAAAGCAGGGAGAGGCAGTAAATGCATTTTTTTAATTCAAAAGACAGGCTAACCCTATTCCTTTTTAATTTAATTTTTTATATGCTTTGATATGCATGTACATCACATTTTAACCATCATATCTGCATCATGGATCACCAAAGAGTTTCCAAACTTAAGAAAGAAACAGGCTTTAAATATTGATTGTGTAAGCTTCTCCACTCACACAGGTATTTGAACCCATTTCTGCTACAAATCATAACAGCAATCACCCACTTAATCCAGGTAAGGATTGTCAGGGGGGTCAGAGTCCTATCCCAATTAGAAATCAACCAATCTTTATTCCTTATATAGTGCACGATCACAAGGTGCTTTTTACTGCAATGTTTTTCACTATGATAGATTTCTTTAATGATTAATTTCTTTGTACTCTATAGAATATATATTTTTGTGATATCACAAAAATTTGTTTATATAGAATAATTAATAATCTGTCTTCCTAAAGCAGTGGTGAATCTAGTAGATGCTTATATGCAAGCCACTGTTTAATCTACCCAAAGCAGTGGAAGGTGTGCATTTGGGCTTCTCATAGCAAACATGGACATGACTGTGACATTAGTATCCTGACTTCTTTAAAAGTGTTAATGTACTAATTTGAGGCACTACACACTAATTAATACACTACCATTAATTTCTACACTTTTGATTATATCAAGTACTGTACTGAAAGGAGTGCCGAAGTAGGGTTAATACTTTTATTAGGCACTTTATACCAGGGGGGTATTCAGCATGGCTGTCTGTCCACATCCACATTAAAGACAAGCATAATACATATGTGTATCTATCACTGAGCCTGCTTAATCCATCTTTGGAATGTTGATAATGTACCATATCATGCAAGCATCAGGTGCAGAGGTATTGCCCACCCTTGGATTGATACTAGTTTGTCTTAGTTCACACTTGGATAGGGCCAGCTTAGATTTGCCATCCAGCTTCCAACTTGTATATTTATAATGTGGGAGAATATCCAGAGAGAGAACATGTATACTCCACAAAGGCAATGACCAGGCAGGGATTCAGTTGTGGTCTCCTGGAGTTGTGAGGAGATAGTTCAGAATAGCGTTGCCAGGATCCTGATGAGGGTGCGAAAGCATGACCATATCACCCCAATCCTGAAAACCCTTCACTGGCTCCCTGTCCCACTCAGAATAGAGCACAAGGTCGTTCTCACCCATCAGTGCATGCCCCCCTTTACTTACAGGAACTCCTTACCCCTCATACCTCCTCACCCACCCTCCGCTCTGTACACAGTAACACTCTCCAAGTCCCTAGAACCAAGCTTCGCAGTATGGGTGATAGGGCTTTTTCATCTGTGGTGCCGAGACTGTGGAACGCCCTCCCTGACTACCTGAGAGCCCCACAGTCGACTGATGTTTTTAACCGGAATCTAAAAACTCATCTTTTTAGAAAGATATTTTGTTAAAGTATAAACAGATTTTCTTGTTTTATTATTTTATTTTTACTCTGTACCACTTTGAGACTGCTAAAATAAAAAGCACACTATAAATAAAATTTATTATTATTATTATTATAGTGCTTACAAAGCACCACTGACAGGTAGATATTTTCTTAAAAATTAGATCCTGCTGAATTCACTGAAAATGCCCAGCTATGGCATTGTTGAACCTGCTTACAACTGAAATTTTGGTGCTACTGCTGGATGCCTGCTTACTGGCCCTTTGGGTACAATTTCTGTTTTATTTTTTTCCCTTTTTCAGTCTTATTTCAATATTATTGATCAATATATTTTTCTCTGTAAATGCCTTGTGATTATCAATTTTCATAACAGTGCAATGTAAAAATCGATTATGCATAGTGACATTTTGCAGGTATTGCTTTTTGTTGGAGTACCATTCATTTGTCAAAGACTGCAACAAGGTGGTGAAGTCACAAGACATATTCTTCTTAGAATCTGGACTGTCTCTTTTGTTACAGCCTGGAATGCAGCCTAGGTATTTATTAAGAGTGCTACGACCAATTTTGTTTTATTCATTTCATTGTTAAGGAAATAAATACACAGGGCAAATTCCTTTCTCTTTTTGTTCTAGTAAAGGTGCCTGAAGAGGAAGAGCACTGAGTTTTACAGAATTATTTATTGCCACACATACATGCACATCAGGTAGTTTTACATATGATCTGAAGTCGAACAGATGGCTTGCTTTAGTCATTACTTGGCAGCTATTTGAGTGATGGCATGGATTGTCACTTACAGAGTGTCTTGAACAGATCTTGAAGCTTCTTTTTTTTTTTTTTTTTAATATTTTTATTTTATTAATTTTCATTGTAATCATTCCATACAAACAGATCAATTTATAACCCAACAAATTTGAAGACTAATCAAACCCCACCCCTGAGAAGGAGAGCTTAGCTAAAGGAAATTTGCTTTAGGCTTTTTAATAAGGCAACATTAAACAAAAGAAGGGGAGAAGTAAATATATATGTAAATAAGAGATGGAGAAGGGAGTTAAATGCAATAATAGTTATTTCTCTTATTCTAAAATAATATTGATTAAATCCTGCCATGTTTTGAAAAAATGTTGTACAGATCCTCTAACTGAAAATTTGATTTTTTCCAATTTCAAATAATATAAAACATCGGTTTCTCACTGACTTATAAGAGGAGAATTAGGATTCTTCCAATTTAACAAAATAAGTCTGCGTGCCAAAAGTGTAGTGAATGCAATCACCGTTTGCTTGTCCTTCTCCAATTCAAGTCCATCTGGAAGAACACAGAACACAGCTGTTAATGGGTTAGGAGGGATTGTGACACCAAGGCTGTCTGAGAGGCACTTAAAAACTTTTGTCCAAAATGATGTTAGTTTAGTGCAGGCCCAGAACATGTGACCCAGTGAGGCAGGAGCTTGGTTGCAGCGCTCACAGGTTGGATCCTGCCCTGGAAACATTTTGGACAGTTTTAAGCGAGACAGATGGGCTCGATATATAATTTTTAGTTGAATAATTCTATGCTTTGCGCATATAGCACTCGAGTGAATTCTCTGCTTTGCTACCTTCCACTCCTTTTCTGATATATTGATTAAGAGATCTTCTTCCCAATGTCTTCTTGGATCTTTGAAAGGTAGGGACTCTAATAAGATTTTATATATTGCGGAAATAGTGTTTGTTTCCTCGAAATTGAGCAGTATTTTTTCCAGCATTGTGGAGGATCTTGAAGCTTCTAAACTTTCAAAATGATTATAGCAGTTAGGTCAGGTTATTGGCACTGATATCCCAATTTGATCCATCCATCCATCCATCCATTGTCTCCCGCTTATCCGAGGTCGGGTCGCGGGGGCAGCAGCTTGAGCAGAGATGCCCAGACTTCCCTCTCCCTGGCCACTTCTTCTAGCTCTTCCGGGAGAATCCCAAGGCGTTCCCAGGCCAGTCGAGAGACATAGTCCCTCCAACGTGTCCTGGGTCTTCCCCGGAGCCTCCTCCCGGTTAGATGTGCCCGGAACACCTCACCAGGGAGGCGTCCAGGAGGCATCCTGATCAGATGCCCGAGCCACCTCATCTGACTCCTCTCGATGCGGAGGAGCAGCGGCTTTACTCTGAGCCCCTCCCGGATGACTGAGCTTCTTACCCTATCTTTAAGGGAAAGCACAGACACCCTGCGGAGGAATCTCATTTCAGCCGCTTGTATTCACGATCTCGTTCTTTCGGTCACTACCCATAGTTCATGACCATAGGTGAGGGTAGGAACATAGATCGACTGGTAAATTGAGAGCTGAGCCTTGCGGCTCAGCTCCTTTTTCACCACGGCAGACCGATGCAGAGCCCGCATTACTGCGGATGCCGCACCGATCCGCCTGTCGATCTCACGCTCCATTCTTCCCTCACTCGTGAACAAGACCCCGAGATACTTGAACTCCTCCACTTGGGGCAGGATCTCGCTACCAACCCTGAGAGGGCACTCCACCCTTTTCCGGCTGAGGACCATGGTCTCGGATTTGGAGGTGCTGATTCTCATCCCAGCCGCTTCACACTCGGCTGTGAACCGATCCAGAGAGAGCTGAAGATCACGGCCTGATGAAGCAAACAGGACAACATCATCTGCAAAAAGCAGTGACCCAATCCTGAGCCCACCAAACCAGACCCCCTCAACGCCCTGGCTGCGCCTAGAAATTCTTTCTATAAAAGTTATGAACAGAATCGGTGACAAAAGGCAGCCCTGGCGGAGTCCAACTCTCACTGGAAATGGGTTCGACTTACTGCCGGCAATGCGGACCAGGCTCTGGCACCGATCGTACAGGGACCGAACAGCCCTTATCAGGGGGGCCGGTACCCCATACTCTCGGAGTACCCCCCACAGGATTCCCCGAGGGACACGGTCGAATACCTTTTCCAAGTCCACAAAACACATAATAATAATAATAATAATAATAAACATGTAGACTGGTTGGGCAAACTCCCAAGCCCTACCTCCAGGCCTGGCTCCAGAGTGGGGCCCCGGTGACCCGCGTCCGGGCAAGGGAAAACACCGTCCAAAATTGTTTTCCATCATAGGAGGTTTTGTTTAACCGCTCTTTCTTTAATTATCCCAATTTGATTCGATTTTAATTCACAATGCCTCGATTCGATATGATATTGATATATTGACTGATATATTTGAAGTGCTGGCTTTTTTTATTTAACCATGCATACAGAATATTAATATAATGTGACAAATTTCAGTAACACTTTATTTGAAGGGTGTCTACATAGTGACTTCATAACATATGCATAGGCATGGAAAGACATTTAAGAAGAAATACTTGATTAGTTATGAACAGTTAACATCAGTATTTGGAAGATGTGGAATAAAATATAACTGCTCTTTAAAAAAAAAAAAAAAAACTTTTTCATAGCACTGCACTTATCCAAAATTCACCATGATTTAATTAACATATGTATTGCCACATCAGAGTCAACACATAGTATGGGGCTCTCCTTGTTTTAATACAATGCAGTGGCATCTACTTTATAAAATGTTTATATCATCTTATGAATAATATTACTATAAAATAATCAAATATTGCTTCTTAAGTACGGTGGCGCAGTGGTAGCGCTGCTGCCTCGCAGTTAGGAGACCCGGGTTCGCTTCCCTGTGTGGAGTTTGCATGTTCTCCCCGTGTCTGCGTTTGTTTCCTCTGGGCGCTCCGGTTTCCTCCGACAGTCCAAAGACATGCAGGTTAGGTGGATTGGCGATTCTAAATTTGCCCTAGTGTGTGCTTGGTGTTTGTGTGTGTCCTGCAGTGGGTTGGCACCCTGCCCGGGATTGGTTCCTACCTTATGCCCTGTGTTGGCTAGGATTGGCTCCAGCAGACCCCCGTGACCCTGTATTCAGATTCAGCGGGTTGGAAAATGAATGGATGCTTCTTAAGTAATAACTTATTCAATAACCTATTCATGTGTTATGAATCTCCATATAGACACTCTTTAACTAAACTGTTAGTCAAATTTATTCCCCTATTAGACATTTAAAATAATCTTGAATTAGTTGATGTTAAAGATAAAGCGGGAAGATTTGTCTCTTTCTGTAATTCTACAAGTTACACATATCTTCAGTTTCTCACATGTAGCAGTAACATTAATCAGTCTCAAGAATGTATCCTCACAGTTCCTCCTCATACAACAAAGAAGTGTTTTGAAACGAGGATCTAGAGCTGATGCTTGCTGGCAGTGGCGTTGGATGAATGGAACATAAAAGAAAAAGAACCGGCCATCATGTGTATTAACAATACTAATATAATCTGTATGGTACAGCTTGTGGAGCTGCTTCACATCAGCTGATTTGCACACACACTCACTTTATTATCGCAGGCTGCTCTGAAAATTCCAACAATTTCCTGCTTGCTTGGCTGGGTGAGGCATGTTGCAATCTTTTTCCACCGTAGCATTACAACGGGCCATATACTTAAAGAGAAGCATCATTTATTGGACTTGTCAACACACAAACTCGTGATTGATGCAATCACACGATGGAACAGTGCATTGGAAGTGCTAGAAAGGTTTTTGTAACAACAGCCAGTCATCTCAGCAACTCTGCATGTAATCAGTGAAGTTGCTCCCAGTGTGACTGGCATGTATCGCGCTTGTCTGCAACACATCTGCCACAAGTGCTGAGTCGTTTTTAATGAATGATTATCACGTAGGAATCTGCAGCCCTGCATGTTCAGTTGTTGCAAGTTAGGGCCACACTCTCCACTGCCCTGAGAGACGTGGTGAAGCTTTGCTTAAGATCTTCATAAAGCCTTGGTACAATAACTTTATTCATTTGCTTTCTGGTTGGTATAGCATACCGCAGTCCCATAACCTGTATCATTTGTCGAAAGCCCTCGTTGTTAACAACAGTCAGATTTGTCGAATGTGGTTTCTGATCTCATCACTAGAATGCTTGAGTATAAACAACTGAAAATCGTTAGCCATTTTATATTTGCCAATTGTGTTCTGAGTCCAACACAGCTGGGCTTACCCCTTTTTGTAACAGCTGATGACTTGCTGCTTGATGGAGTTGGTGCTGAATTAAGGAATAAAAAGCTATGGTGAGTTGAGCTGCAATCTTTGCCCTTTTTCTTTTATCCATTCTGTCATGGTTTTTAATACACGGGACACTGGAAATTGAGGTTCTCTTCTGTTCTCAAAACACACATGTTCCTTATTTCTTGTAGCTGCATTAAATGCATTGTACAGAGAGCACATAGACCCCACCCTTATGACTGAAAACAAAATTAAATGATTTTGTTGGAGGAAGTCACTGGGCATGTCACATTATGTGACTGACTTCACAGGAGTATGCTGCTGACTGCTTCCACTTCACTAAGATTATGTAAATGAGGGCTATAACTAAAAATCGCTGGAAAAGTTGCACAATGTGACATGGCAATTATTTAGCCTATTGTTGAAGGCACCTCTTTTTCTCAGCCTAAAAAAAAAACAGTCAGGATTATTATGATTGTCATCCTTTTTTTATCCTCTGCTTTCTGCCTTTTCACATAACGCGGGCAATTTATTACACGTAAGGCAGGCCAATGTGGAATGCTACATGCTTGCGGCATCAAATATTGTTTTTAAATTGACTAGGCATATGGCCAGTACTAACAGCTGTTTAGATTGTATTTCGTATCTTTTGTCTGGACAGAATTTCTGCATACAGCTTTCTATTATACTAGTAGAGAAACAGATTTTTAAAACAGAACTCCTCCTTATTCCAAGTGTGCCACATTATGCTTAGTGAATGCAGACATTTTCATGAAGTTGAAAGTGTTTGCCACAGGCACTCACCCATTACATCCATAAAACGTGCACTGCATATTTGTACACATGTCACATTCTTATACATTCTTGTTGTGGCTAATTTTCTAAACAAGCTTTATCCATTAGAGGGCTGCAAGACTAGTGTCCACCTCAGCAGTGTCAGGCACAAACAGTAACCAACCTTTAACATAATGCTAGCTCATTGTAGGGCAGGCATGTCAAACTCACTACCATTGGTGGGCCGCTTCGACTGCCATATGTGCGTCAGCGAGCCGCACTGTAACAAATACTATTATACAAAGTTACTGTAGCTTTCTTTCCAATACTGAAAACTTAAAAAAATGTAACACTTAAAGTTTAAAGAAAAGCGAGGGTGGCGGGTAGGCATACAAGCCTGGCACACTTTTGCCTTCAGAATAGAATCTGACTGCACTTCAATCAATTCCATTTGGATATTCTCAGGCGCATTCTCAACGTTGTAAGAGTATGGTGACGTAAACAGCGCAAAGTCCTGTTCATGTGAACTGAAATCACGAAAACGCTCACTGAATTCATTGCTCAGTAATTCAAGTTGGAAAACAAATCCTCCAAAAATCAAATTTTACTTTAGTAAGTTTACTTCAAAGTTTATATTGTAAAATAAGCCGATATGCAAAAAGCCCCCTGACCTACGCTAATTTTACAATCTCAAAATCACAAAAATTTGTTAATAAACAACTCACCAACTTCTTGCATCCACTTCAGATCTTCGGCTGTAGTCTGCACTAACTGTTCGTTACAATACTAGCACAAAATTACATAAAACTAGAGCAAAAAAACATGAAAATATGCGAGCTATTACTACTTGTGATGGTCAGTTCTGCCCAGTTGTCAGTCTCAGCCCAGCCAGTAGTGTAGCCTGCCAGGGGCGGCTCTAGGCTCGTGGTGGCCCTGGGCAGAGAAAGAATCGGTGGCCCCTTCGCCCACCAATGTCAATATGGTATCTTATGCACGGCGGATGGCCAAGTCAGTTGCGGACACTGCATAGCTGCCTTGAGCTCATGACACGCTTCTATATGCGCGTGTCCGTAACTTGAAAACCAAGTGGCAACCCATGATATTCTCATTACAGCAGAACGTTATAATACTACATATAGCTTACTGCTCTGACTTGAGCGACATTAGTAAATACAGTGTACTAATTAACAAGAAACACAATGTTTTTCGGCCACATTGCCGTCAGCTGTGTCGTTATTTTCTCTTTCTGTTTTATATTCAATATATATTGGTGTGGTGGCCCTGTGCAGGTGCACAGTTTGCACATGCCTAAGGCCGCCCCTACTGCAGCCTAGCACTTCAGTTGCGATGTTGCGGCTCTTTAACTTTGGACAAGGCTCGTGGCTACACTAGCAGATGACGTTTCCAGTACTGTAATGCCATCGGAAAACGTGCTTTTGTCAGAAGGCAGAAGTAAGAAAAGTCAATAAGTAATACCGAAGATGCAGAATGATTCAATCACAAACGATAGCAATCATTTTGTACAAGTTTAGTGCTAACTAGGATCTGTTATGCGGGCCGCACAGATTTCTGTTGTTCTGGCCGCATGTTTGACATGCCTGTTGTAGGGTACATTCATTCACACATCCACATTAATTATATTGGGCCTTTAAGCATAATATGTGTGTTTTCATGATGTGAAAGGAGATTTGTAATACCTACTGTAGAGAAAACCTACAGAAATATTGGGAGAACATGCCAACTCTACATAGACAGATACAGATATTGCAAGAAAGAGAAGCTACACAGTGCTAATCACTGTGTCACAGCATTATCATTGCACCATACATGTGATATCTACTCTATACTCTATATATAAAATCCTAATATATAAAAGCCTAAAAGTGCAACGATTTTATGTGACTTTTTTGTCACGCATTAAATCGGCTTATTTTAAAACCTACATATATATGTTTGGTATCATTCTTTTCAGAATTTAACTTTAATGAGATGTTGTTAGATTTTCAGATTTTTATTCCGTTTTTAAATTATAAACTAAAATATCAAGAAAGTCATTCGCTGGCCTACTAGGCCGCAACTGGGGGTTGGGCGCTGAAAGGCGCCTGGGGGGCTTGTACCATATCTTTAAATACAATCGCTTTCTCTAACGGAGCGGCTCAGCTGCAGGATAGATGGGGGCCCAGGGCCCTCCCCCGGGTTTGGCGAGCGAAGCGAGCATTGGGCAGCATTAGTATTTATATAAATGTATTTTAATACACACCTTTACAATTTTAAATATAATTGTAGACATACTGAGGTGTAGAAAGTTGTATTTTTACATATTAAAAATTGTACATCTAGTAACTCAGATGATGGTGTCTTCAGGCATGTTATTTTTTTGTCTGTGAATAAAGACATTTTAGTTGGAAATAAGTGTGATTTACAGTATATGGCTGTGAGGTAATGCGTCAGACTGCTATTTTGAGAATAAAAGGAGTTTCAGTGAGACGTTAGTGCTGTAGCTTACTTGTTTTTGTTAGCCTTTGTTTGGCTGGGATTTTGTCACCTTATTTTGAAAATGGGCACTGAAGAATGTAAACATTACACATTGTGACATGATATTAGGTATACAGTATGTGAGTCCTTAGAGCTTGTTTGAATATGTGTTTGTTGTGATATGAAATTTTGCATACAAGTTGATAAATATTTTGTATGTCTTTATTTGTAATTTAGGCAAAGCAATGTAATATTAGTGTTACATTAGTGAGAAGCATTCATGTTTACCCCTGCCATTTAGGAATGGGTCTGTTTGAATTTTATGACAGAGTTGGGGGGAAGTGCCTTAAACAAGTTTGATAATTGTATCTCTGAAGTCTGTCAACCCCCATAGGAAAGCCAGGCTGCCTAACTGCCAAGCTTTACCGTAACATATGGTTTTGGGGGCAGGTGTTAAGATGTTCTTTGCCCCATTGGTCTGAAGCATAGCTGTTTGGAATTGGCTTGTATCAAAAGCATTTAAGTACCATGATGCCCTATTGGCTGTAGAGGTTGGACAGAAAACCCATAAATTTGCTTGCTTTATCTCACACTCTCTCTCTTACCAACTGATGGAAGGAGCAGCTCACACACATCATGAACTGAAAAGGGCAACACAATGAAGAGCACAGCTCGGCAGCCATATTGAGACAGGCATTCGGCCTGCTCTAAAGAAAGCTGACCACCAATTATGCCTTAACTAGAGACATTTTAAGTACCTAACAAGTCTGTGTGCTGCCTGAAACTACACATCACCATTTAATCAGGTTGTATGGTTGCCAATATTCAAGTGTACTTTGCATATTGTTATTATTTATGAATATTATCAATAATACATTGTTTAAATTATAACTTAACTCCTGCTTGTCTTTTACTACACCTAATTGCCTGAGGTTATAAATGTAGAAGGGAAGGTGGGGAGAAGTTATATATTATAATACCTTATAAATAGTGGTAAGTCTGTGCGATTAGAGGCATTCTGAAAAAGGCTACATATTAATAATACAAAAGGGGAAAGTAGAGTAATATATTATTCTACCAAGACAAAACAATGTTAAAAGTATAAAATGTACGTTTTTGTATATTAAGCTTTTGATCTTCTCATGAATAGAATGAAGCCATGCAGGCATGTGTGCTGGTCAGGTTTGTTATCTGAATGCTTATTGTTATTTGAATTAAAAAAAAAAAAATCATGTGCGCGACATTTATTTTACATGGTGTCCAAAGACACTGGGCAAAAAAGCACATGTTTATAGTTCTACTCCCCTCAGTTGATTCAAATTGGATTTACATAACATGTTTTGGTAGGGTTTGATCTGACCATTTGTTTCTTCTGGTGGTGTATGGGTTTCAAATAGCCTTAGCATTACACATGTCCCACATATGATAGCCTTGTATTCTGTCTAGAACAGATAGCCTTTCACTTGTTAGTGCTGGTCTAGGCTTATGTGATCCTGACCAGTAAAAAAGTGGATTCAGAAAATGGATTGATACTCTACAGATACTGTATATAAAATTTAGTGTTTTTATTTTATAGATGTCTTTATGCAAGGTGGTTTTCAAGATCAGGCTACAGAACAATTGTTTACATATTTTCTTACATTTGAAGCACACATAGGATATGCAACTTGCTCTCTGTTGTAGGTAATCTAGTGGTGGAGCTGAACCACCAATTTAGGGTGTGCATCCCTCCAGCTACTTTGCCATATCATTTGCATGAGTGATTCTAAATTGGCCCTAGTGTGTGCTTGGTGTGTGGGTATGTTTGTGTGTGTCCTGCGGTGGGTTGGCACCCTGCCCGGGATTGGTTCCCTGCCTTGTGCCCTGTGTTGGCTGGTGTTTTAGTTTTGGGAAAATGGTTCAAAGGTTTTAACAGAAAATAAGCAGGCAGGAATCAGAGAGGAAAGGTCCAATACTTCAATTGTGTTTACTTGTTCAGATATAATATCAGTTACATACAATATAATAGCAATATACATGCAGATATAGGAATTGTACTATTGACTCACAGTAATACAGATATATATGAATTATACTATTGACTTACAGTAATACAGATATATGAATTATACTATTGACTTACAGTAATATCAATATATGAATTATACTATTGACTTACAGTAATATCAAAAGACCCAGAGCCATCATCCTAGACCAGTAGACTGAGGGAGCCCGCGTGTCAGTCTCGTCAGAGGATCAACTCGTGAGCCTGGTCCAATACCGGGCGGTGTGCACGTTCCCCACGGTTGAGCTTCCAAAGAAACTGAGGGCGGAACCTTCCCTTATATACTAATTGAGTGTCCTTGCCCAAAATGGCTTACGTGTAAGCAGTGTATACAGAAGTGATCAGTTTCTGCACACCTCTTCCCACGGGACAACTTATGTGTTATCTCTACTAAGCCTAAAACAGTCCTTCTTAGAGACATCAAAACAACTTACAGAAAAACATCTTGCATTAATATAACCTTTTCCCTAAAACATTCTGAAACCCTCTATGAGAAACAGGTTTTTGCACATTCTTTCGCTATCATCCCAGACATTCCAATCTTTGTAGCTGGTTTTGCACTGAAGCGACCAACCCCCTCTTACTCCTTTATTTCATCCCTTCTCCTGTTACAGAGAAAACCTTTTTATTACAGCTGGGATTGGCTCCAGCAGACCCCCGTGACCCTGTGTTCGGATTCAGCGGGTTGGCAAATGGATGGATGGATGTTGAACTTATTGTGAAGCCTAACCCTGACATTTGTAATTACTGTATAGGTGGTCTTTGCAAGAAAGTGTTGCAAATTAAAAATAACAATAATATGGCAATAAGTCATAAAGAAGATAAGGATGATCCATTGGATGAGCAGAGATCCAGGTTTCATTTCTAGTTTGATCACTGTCAAAGTTCAGTTTTTACATTTGTCATCATCTACTTGGGATTTCTCCAGGTCTTCTGGTTTTTATGTATGTTACATTAATTAGTTATCTGAATAAGCTGGCATGAGGATAGTGGAAGTGTGTGATTAACTGACACCTCCTAAGGTGTCGGATAAACTGACTTCCCACAAACTTGAAAGGGAAGAAAAACAATCCCTGAAAAAAATCACAAGATAACTGGGTGGGTGAACTAAGAGAGTAAATGTTTAAATTACTGTTTTAACATTTACAGTATTGAAAGGATTTTAATAAAGAAATTGATTCAGAATCTTTTATCTTGTGAGCAAAAGCGCAGGGTGGTTTTTACAGTAAATGTATGGACTCTATGTAGTTTTATCTTTAGTAACCTTTGTTGGTCTGTATCATACAATATTAACAGGTCACGTACTCAGTGTTTTGCCTTGAAAACAAACTTAAATCTTCATTTATAACGGGGCATGCACTGTAATCATTAATATAGGTTAAAATGTAAAGTTTTATATAACATTTTTAAACCCATGTAAATCAACTCAGGTTTTCCTCAGGTATAAGGTAAGGACCATCTTGTGGCCCACTCACACATGCAGCCACAGTGGACAAGTTTTAGTATCACTATTTAACCTAACATGCATATATTTGTAATTTGGGAGGAAAAACCACATAGACATAAAAAGTGAGGAGTTGCATACGATAAAAATTTGGACTTTTCTCTTCAAATGCAATATCTCCAATTGGCCTGTAGCAAAGGACTGTGGCTCTGTTACCATGGTGCTAATAGATCACTGGGCTTCATATTCTTTGAAGGCTTAGAAGACACACATGATTTGCTGCTGATCTAAATTTCATTAAGATGGTGTTCTTTTTCTATGTTTCTGTGAGAATATAGGCAGTGAGCTAGTGCTGGGAGGTATACCGGTTCATACCGAAAAGCATTTTTTTTATTTTTGTTATGATATGGATTTTTCTTATACCGCAATACCGGTTTAAAAAGCCTAAACAACGTTTGGAATGTGGTGCAGCGGGAAACTGTTTAAGGGGGGACCTTTTTCACTGCTACACCGCTAAACATGCATGCAACGGAGTACATGCATTAGAGGAGGTATTTAGCGGTGAAAATGGACAGAGAACATTCAGAAACTTAAGCTGTAGCAGACGATAAAGTTGAACATGATGACACAGAAGAAAGGAGCCGTGTCTATTGTCTGGAGATACTTTGGTTTTAAAAGGTTGGATGTGGACCAAATAACTATTTACTATCAATGCTGTCGAGCTAAAGTTGTAGCTGGAGGCAGCAACATGAGCAATTTGCTGCACTACCTTAGCCACAAACATGCTTTGGTGTACCATGAATGTATGGAACTAAGGTTGGCACCTTCCACGTCCTCAGGTAAAACTGAAAAAGCTAGAGGACACTCGAGTCACATGTCACTTGTAGACGCGTTTGCTAGAGGTACTGCCTATGACAAAAAAAGCAAGCGGTGGATCGAGATAACCAATGCCATTACAATCCATGTAGCTAACATGTCAGTGGACAGAGACTGTAAACATTAACAGAAAGTGTAGTTGGTTCACAAAACATATTTACGATTTATTCCTATTCTAAGACATGTTCAGTGTAATACAACTTTTGAGAAGCACCTCTGGATATTTTACTAAGTCTAAATGCCTCTTTGGATGGTTGAAAATATGTTGTCACAATTATAGTTTTAAGTTGTTTGCAAAATTTGTTCAATAAAAAGGTTCTATATTTTGACTGCAACTGTCATGCAATGTGATTCCTTCTCTTCATTAGTGCCACCCCCTTGAAAACTATCACTTTATGGGGCCATGCAAACCTGTATTAATACTTGTGTGCACATTAAAATGTTTTTTTGTACAATGTACAATTCTCATGACAGTGGAATATGTGGTTAACATCCACTCATGCATGGGAAAAAATACAGTTGAATAGCATAAATCTGGTATAATTTTGAAAAATACCGTGATATAGAATTTTGGTCATACCGCCCAGCACTACAATGAGCTTTGTAGCGATACATAATATTGCCATGTTTTCTTTAGTGGCAGTGATTAAACACACAGCAAATTTCATGCTGACAGGTAAATAGAGAAAGTTGACTTTCACAAACAGAAACTTTAGGTAGGAGAATTAGTGCTTTGAGTGGTCAACCAACTTTTACTAAATCAAGTCCACAAATAGTCAAAGCACGCTATTTCTTATACAATAGACACAACCTGAGGACCTGTAACATTCAAAGCATGTTGAAACTGACAAGTGCAATACTTTAAAAGGGAAAATTCAAGTAGGACCTGTTTTTATATGTTGAGATATCTATAAAGTATGTTCAGTAAAATAAATAAGGAAACAAAAAACAGATGACTGTTAGAAAGGATTTAGTAAAATGTAATATATTTGTGTTTACACAGCATATTGAATATTTGTCTTGTTCACCATGGTATTCCACAAATTTAAATCCCATCTCATATAACACTGACACATTTTACCTTGACACGGCAGAGTAACATCTTATGTAGTACCCAAAACCAACAGTGTACTATTGAGACTAATAATGTTCCTTTGGCATCCTCTGACTTTATTCATATGTTTTTTCAGCTTTTAGGAAAACAGACGGAAAGATACAGATGGAACTGTGTGAAAAGTGGATCCAGTAACCACTACCTTTTAAAAGTTTCAAGTATGAACCATAGCAGCCTGTACAAGTGTGTTTTAAATGAGAACTTTGAATTCATTTTACTACCAATCTGTTATGGGATTGTCTTTGTTATTGGGCTGATCCTTAATGCTTTTTCCCTTTTCATCTTCACCTTTCGCATGAAACAATGGACCAGCAGCACTATTTACATGTTTAACCTGTCCATCTCTGACACCCTGTATGTCATCAGCCTGCCATTTCTCATATACTACTATGCCAAAGAAAACAACTGGCCTTTTGGTGATGCCATGTGCAGAATCATTAGATTCCTTTTTTATAACAACCTCTACTGCAGTATCCTCTTTCTTTCCTGCATCAGCATTCACCGCTTTTTGGGCATCTGTTTTCCTATGCAGTCCTTGGAATGGCTTAATGTGCGCTGTGCCCGCATATGTTCTGTGCTCATCTGGATCATTGTTGTGTCTTGCCAAGCTCCCATCTTTTATTTCTCCCAAACCTATAACAACAACGGCAATGTCCTCTGCTATGACACAACACCCCCTGGATTGTTTCCCCAGTTTCTGGTTTACAGCTCCATAATATCTGTGATGCTCTTCTGTTTGCCCATCCTGACTGTCATTGTCTGTTATTGCCTAATGACCAAGCAGCTTATGCAGCCTAGTGCTGAAGGCACCTCCTCTTCCCGGATTAAGAAGAAATCAATCAGGATGATTGTGATTGTCCTTCTTGTTTTTATCCTCTGCTATTTGCCTTTTCACATAACCCGGACCATTTATTACATCTTCAGGCAGCTCAATGTGGAATGCAACATGCTGGAGGCTTCTGACATTGCTTATAAAGTGACTAGGCCTCTGGCCAGTGCTAACAGCTGTTTAGATCCCATTTTGTACTTTCTGTCCAGACAGAATTTCCGCAAAGTGTTTGTCTCTGCCTCCAAAAAGAAAAACAATACTTTAAAATTAAGCTCCTTCAATCCTACTTTTTCCAAAGTGTGAGAGACTATTTTGAATGAATGTAGTAATTTCAGGTCAGTAAAGAACAGCTTGAAGGACATAATCAATATTTTCAAAATACGTACTGTATATCAATGCATTTATTTATTTTATCAGTCTTTGTTATCCATTACCAATTTGCAGGCTGCTAGAATTTTGTTCAGAGCGGGATTGGACCAAGACAGAAGACATCCCTCACCCACATTGGGTCAGACAACACCTACATCTTTGGAATGTGGAAGGAAGCTGATGTAGACAGTGGAAGAACAATCAGACACCTCATGGAGGCCACATACAGTGGCAGCAGTACTAACTGCTATACTGGCCATTTAATTATGAATATATACAGGTAGCGGCACGGTGGCGCAGTGGGTAGCGCTGCTGCCTCGCAGTTGGGACACCTGGGGACCTGGGGACCTGGGTTCGTTTCCCGGGTCCTCCCTGCGTGGAGTTTGCATGTTCTCCCCGTGTCTGCGTGGGTTTCCTCCGGGTGCTCCGGTTTCCTCCCACAGTCCAAAGACATGCAGGTTAGGTGGATTGGCGATTCTAAATTGGCCCTAGTGTGTGCTTGGTGTGTGGGTGTGTTTGTGTGTGTCCTGCGGTTGGTTGGCACCCTGCCCAGGATTGGTTCCCTGCCTTGTGCCCTGTGTTGGCTGGGATTGGCTCCAGCAGACCCCCGTGACCCTGTGTTCGGATTCAGCGGGTTGGATAATGGATGGATGGATGGATATATACAGGTATCTCAGTATAATTAAGAAGAGTTTTGTGTAAAAAAGTATCTAGTAGTTTAAGTACTGAGTTAATAATATGTGTGCTAAAATGCATTCATTTAAGATCTGAACAGAAAAATCGGCATTGGCAAATGATACCTAGGGATTTAAAAAAAATAATACCCTTACACTTCTAGTAGAACAGGTGTTGAATAAACTATTATAAATTACCCATGTTGTCTTAAGACATGTTATAAATGACTATATCTTTCAATATCACTTTTCAATTAAAATTACACCATAGGAGCAACACGTCTTAGACAAACAGTCAACTACTTTAAGAATAAAAAGGTTTTTTGATGAGGCGTCTGTGCTTTAGTTTGTACAGACTCTGTCTATTTGGACACAGGCACACACAAGGCCTCTGCCATTTTTCTGTGTTAGGGAGCTTTCATTTGGTTGTATTCTCAAACCTCATTTACAGCATGGGTGTGTTTTTTAAGCATAAAATTCACTAAAGAATGCAAGCATTTCAACTTGTAAGGTGATTTTAGACACATTTGAGTCCTTTGGGTTTAGTTGATTAAATAATACAAGTATGAAGTGTACACTTCTATATCAAAGCTTTTAATCTTTAGGGAGTAAAATAACCCCATCCAATCAATTTTTGACATCTGAATGCTTGTTGGTATTTCAGTTAAATTGTACATTTATGTGAGCAGTGCATCCTATGTGTTGTGAAATTTTTGGGGTGTTTTTGCCTCCTAAAAATGATTTACATTTTTAACCTTATTTTATTACTGTCATTGTAAAAATATTTTCTTTACTGTTATTTTGATCATCAACATCAATTTGTAATTTTTTTTATGGCTGAGGTCCTATTAGTGTCACTACCACGTTATTGTCAATGGTGTCACATGTGACTTACTGTGCTATCTCTCTTTAAGATGGTCTAATTAGTTAAGGTAAGGAAAGGGCATTAGACCAGAGAGACTTTTTGGACTTGTTTAACACTGATTATTTGATAATGTTTTGGTTTGGTAGCTTGGTTTACATTTTGACAATTTGATATTCTAATCTAATATTCTAGAACAATATCTGCTTTTCCCACTGACTTGACTTTTGTTGATGTTAATTGCAAAACACAGTTTTACAGGAAAGTAATTATTATTTTTTAATCAGTAGAAATAATGTGAAATTTGAATGTATATTATTACCATTATAAGATGTTTACAATTTTCACTTGTTCATGTCATTCACACAAGTTTTTCTTTTAGTGTTTTGCATCTGTTGCATGTTAAAGCTTGTAGTTTTTTTCTATAGCTATAGGAAGACACTATTGTTCTAACATATTGAATTTTACTTTAATTTATTACAAATAGCAATGATGTTTACAGGCTGCATACTTAGACAGTCCTTGTAACGAATGGAAAGTTTTTACTTTTGGATTTATTTTCTCTTGTGCTTGAACTGGAAGAAAATACCTGCTGGTACTATGTTTTGGGGTCTTTTTAAATGATTGTGAGTCTCTGTTTTAAGTCCACAGATGCAAATGTATATGTAAAAAATTTTGGACAGTAGTGGGTGGAGCATCACCATTCAAAGTAACCAGACGTGTATGCAAATGTAAGTGATTTTGGAGAGCGGGCTAGGTGGCCTGTTTCTCAATCTGTAGAATTGAATGTGTATTACAATGGAGTAGCTTATGGGAGGCTTGTTAAATGTATGCCATCTGTCCCCCTTTTCTTGGATCCAAGGATGCTATTTTCACCTCAGTCTCTCTCCCCCTGACTTTTTACTTCTGACAAGGGAACGTCAGTGCTCACAGCCACAGTGTCTGGCATCGGCACTCAAGCTTTATAGCACTTGCTAACCACTGAGCTCTGCTTCTTTCTTCAGCTTTGGCAAACTTTCTGTTTTCCATTTCACACCTCACTGTACACGGCAAACACGATTACGTTTGTTTTTTTCCTGTCCAGGACACCACTTCTCCATTAGTCATCTATCCACTCTATTGGCTAATGCTGCCGTCAGTTGCTTCTGCTGTGTCCTTTATTTGCGAAAAGCCCCCGTCAGTGCTGTGCAGAGCATTTAAGTTAACATAATTAACATAATTAATAAATATTGACAATTAAAAAAGTAATCAACAAATAAAAAGCATGTGTCAGTTAATTTATTTCTATAATAGAACCAAATAAAAACAAAATCGGTCAAAGCAATTTTAAGATTATGGGGTATTTTGTATTTTTTTTCCCCCTTAAATATTTATATATTTAAATGTTTAGATGTACCATCCTGCCACATTTCAGCTTTTTATCTAAACAGGAAATAGTGATTTTGTTGTTGAGTGAACAAGTGAATAAGTCAGTCGCCTGTACATTTTTTATTTATTTATTTATGTTATATACTGTTCTGTGTGTATATTTGTATGTGTACACACACACATACACACACACATATATACTGTATATATATATATATATATATATATGTATATACATAGTGATACAGTGTCCCATATACTTGGAAATGGCCGCAAAATTGAAAAAAGAGGTTGCGAAAAAATGGTCTTTATAGACAGGAGTCCAAAGCAGAACTGAGGTTTGGTACAGACAGGGTGGGTTTTAAAGTCGTAAGGAGGAAGTGACATCTTCGGTGGTTGGTAAATATGCTAGAGCATTAGGCACAAGTCAATAGATGTCTTATAAAGGCATTATTTTTTTATTATTTTGTACTAATTTTTGGCTTTGATGCTAATAGACAGTCAAGATTTTTACCAGTTTTTAGCTTTGAATGAATCAGCATTAAATCACCTTTGTAACTTTACCGCATGCCACTTTAATACAGAGATCAGCTGCAATTTCTTTCACACGAACACCACCAAGGACTACATGGAGCATGTTCAACAGTAAGCAGTTCAAGTGAACTAATAATATTGGCCCCTGGTAAAAAAAAAATACAAATATTATACACAGGAAAATACATCGTTAGTTACATAGTACTTCTGAAATGTCGGGATAACCAATTATGCTGTAACTGAGGCCCACTGACTTTGTCAATTTCTCGTGTGAAGCTGGGTAGCACAGCTAGTTATGGAGGAGAGGCATCTGCAGGTAGACATAGTAAGTGCAGTCAGGAAAGATACAGTTTGGTTATACAGGTATGAATTCAAGGTCGGCTGTAACTGGGAAAAATGTTAATGGCATGGTGTGAGAAGAGATCAGAAACAGAAGAGCATGTGGTCATTACTGTATTCGATATAAACAATTTGGGAAACATATAAGGATGTTTTGGAGTAAAAGGGGGGCATCAACATAGTTTGGAGTTAGAAATATTTTAGCAGCAGGTTAAAGGTATATAGGGATATAGTCAAGTTTTTAATCAAAATGGTTCAAATGTTAAAAATCATACTTTCCACTCCAGTATAGTAGATGGCTGAGATGCACCTTTCTAGTTATGAGCTGTCAAAATTACAAAGGAAAAGAACAAATCCTCCACTCTCCATGACCACCATACCGGTGACAAAGCCCCTACACTCAGGAGCAAAGTTGCTCCTTAACATAATCTTCAATGGAGACCTTAATTCAATCATCACTAAAACAAACAGCTCAAATCTTCAAGGTGGGACCCAGTTGTTTCTATGCCCACCCACTTTGCAATTTCTACCATCACCACTGGCCCATTCTGGAATATTTTAGATTTGTTGCCATATCTGGATATTTACAAATGAATCATTATTTATAGTTTTGCTGCCTCTGGGATGACATCATCTAAAGTTACAGTACGTTACACTGTTTGCTGTGTGTGGCTCTCTCACTGCACAGTGGACTTGACAGATGTGTGCAACTGTTGATATGCAGAAGGCCATCTTACTTAAGAATGAGGGGTTGTGCATAAACCCTCTGGGGAATTTAACTAAGAATAAATAAAACCTCTGTGTTATAAGCAGGTAAATGTTTTGTTCTATTAAGAATCTCCTGTTTCTCTTTTCATGTGATTCATTTTACCCCTTCACTTATTTGATCAACCATTGCTTTTGTGTAGGTTTCAATTCTAGTTTGCATTTTCAGTTTCTACTGCTCAGAAAACAAATAAAACAATAACAATACAATTTTCCTTTTTGAACAGGACATTTTTCTAGTTCACACAGATCTTGCTGTCTTGTTAGTTTAACCTGTGCCAGTGTCTGAACTATTGTATAGCAGCAAGGGTTTGTTCCCTCGCCTTTATTTATTTTCTTTTGTTTTTGCTAACTTTGAATTATTTTTAATGTTTCTATGTTATTCATGTTGCCTTTGTTTATTATTTATTAATTATGTACTGTCTCTTGTGAAGGAAATGATTTCATGTATTTTTTTCTACATTTATTTTACAAACTTAATATATACGTATACTTATATTGTTATTATAGCACCATTACCAGCCTCGCCTCAAACATGTTAAAGGTTCTGACCATGTGACAAGAAGTGTACCTTGCTTCAGTTTACTATTTATTATGTACTGTTTTTTCTGAAGGAAATGATTTTTATTATTTTTCTATATTTATTTTACAGTACTGTGCAAAAGTTTTAGGCAGGTGTGAAAAAATGCTGTAAACAAGGAATGCTTTCAAAAATGGAAGTGTTAATCATTTATTTTCATCAATCAACAAAATGCAGTGAATGAACAAAAGTGAAATCTAAATCAAATCAATATTTGGTGTGACCTCCCTCTGCCTTCAAAACAGCATCAATTCTTCTAGGTACACTTGCACATAGTTTTTGAAGGAACTCGGCTGGTAGGTTGTTCCAAACATCTTAGAGAACTAACCACAGATCTTCTGTGGATGTAGGCTTCCTCACATCCTTCTGTCTCTTCATGTAATCCCAGACACACTCGATGATGTTGAGATCAGGGCTCTGTGGGGGCCATACCATCACTTCCAGGACTTCTTGTTCTTCCTTACGCTGAAGATAGTTCTTAATGACTCTGGCTGTATGTTTGGGGTCGTTGTCCTCCTGCAGAATAAATTTGGGGCCAATCATACGCATCCCTGATGGTACTGCATGATGGATAAGTATCTGCCTGTACTTCTCAGCATTGAGAACACCATTAATCCTGACCAAATCCCCAACTCCATTTGCAGAAATGCAGCCCCAAACGTTCAAGGAACCTCCACCATGCTTCACTGTTGCCTGCAGACACTCATTATTGTACCGCTCTCCAGCCCTTCGACGAAAAAACTGCCTTCTGCTACAGCCAAATATTTCAAATTTTGACTCATCAGTCCAGAGCACCTGCTGCCATTTTTCTGCACCCCAGTTCCTATGTTTTTGTGCATACTTGAGTCGCTTGGCCTTGTTTCCACGTTGGAGGTATGGCTTTTTGGCTGCAACTCTTCCATGAAGACCACTTCTGGCCAGACTTCTCCGGACAGTAGATGGGTGTACCTGGGTCCCACTGGTTTCTGCCAGTTCTGAGCTGATGGCACTGCTAGACATCTTCTGATTTCGAAGGGTAATAAGCTTGATGTGTCTTTCATCTGCTGCACTAAGTTTCCTTGGCCGACCACTGCGTCTACGATCCTCAACGTTGCCCGTTTCTTTGTGCTTCTATATGTATACACATATTGGCATCACTACCAGCCTCACCTCAAACATGGTGAAGGTTTTGACCATGTGACAAGAAGTTTACCTTAAGTTTATTTTTCACAGTGTAGGATGATTAATAGCTCTTCAGCAGTAATTTCTTATCTATGCCTATATAAGCTTAGGAGTATCTCTAGTCAAAAACAAATCTATTATATATATATATATATATATATAGTAACAAAGGCTCTATATAGGCGCCTGACATGACACAGATGGACACGGAGGCAGGTATAAAACAAACGAAGACTTTATTTTTCTTCACCCGTGGGCACACGTCTTCCCCGTGACCCACAGGCAATACACAGTCCCAAACACCACAGTATTCCCACAACAGTTTTCTCCTTTACCACCACTCCTCCTCAAGCTTAGTCCTCCTCCTCCCATCTCTGGCTCTCAAGTGTTGGTGGCTGGCCACTTTTATAGCCCACCCAGTAGTGTTCCAGGTGTTTGACCACCTGGTCCCAATTGCACTTCCGGGTGGGGTTGAAGACTCATCCAGCCCGGCTGTTAAATCCAGACAGACCCCCCTAGCGGCCACCCCGGGTCCCAACCAGGCTGTGGAGGACTCCATCTCCCATGGAGCCCGGCACGAGGTTGGGGAATCACCGACCGCCAGGGAGGCTGCCACCAAGTGTCCCAGGGGAGGTATTGAGCTGCCCATGGTTGCTCCCCCTGAACATAAGCAGCAGGGGCGTCCTGGCCGGGCATGGGACCCGGCCGCTCATCACAATATGTATATATGTATATATATATATATATATATACAGTTTGTATGTTGTAAAAGAAAAGACACAACTGCACATAAAGGGTTGGGGTTTCCGGCCCCGTATACTGTAAAGAAGTTGCAAAATCATATAGTCCAGAGTACAATCAATTTCCACTGCTGAACAACAATATGGCGTGATGGGGGAACATTTATAGAGGGGACCGGAAATAAACAGAGGAATGCTGGGTAGCGAGTTGTGGTGTATTCTGGGATTCTGACATCATCAGAGGGAAGGAAGATGCGGAAGTGGAGGAACGGGAGGCAGTTCAGGGTGTCGACGTTTCCTTCTTTCTAGGAAAACAAAGAGAAAAAGGTTAGTTGCCTGTCCATCCCGTATGGCTTTCGGATTTCGCGCTACTACCCGGGTCGTTCTGCGACTCCCCATGCGCGCGTGTGTGACAATGTGTATATATATATGTATGAAAATAGTTTTACTGTCAAATAATGCAAAGAGTAAGCAACACGTGTTTCACCCTAATTCTGGGCTCATCAGGCGTACACACTCACTGCACTCCCTCTCGGGAATTGAACCTCGGACATCAGCGCTAGAGGCGAAGCCCCTAATGTTGCGCCACGGTGTGTGGTTCGTTCATTTGACAGCATGTAGATCGGGGTAATTACATTCATGGCATTCTTAGTCTGAATCACAATCTGATTGTATGGGTGGTTACCTACCAGGTAACGCTTGTGATTGTCAGCAAGTCGACTAACATCCGCCACGGTGCCCTCTTTCAGTTGCAAGAAGCAGATCATAGAATGGTTAAAAATAGTTTTACTGTCAAATAATACAAAGAGTACGGTACATGCTGTCAAATGAACGAACCACACACCGTGGCGCAACGTTAGGGGCTTTGCCTCTAGCGCTGATGTCCGAGGTTCGATTCCCAAGAGGGAGTGCAGTGAGTGTGTACACCTGATGAGCCCAGAATTAGGGCGAAACACGTGTCGCGTACTCTCTGCATTATTTGACAGTAAAACTATTTTCAACCATTCTATGATCTGCTTCTCACAACTGAAAGAGGGCACCGTGGTGGATGTTAGCCGACTTGCTGATCAACCACAAGCGTTACCTGGTAGGTAGCCACCCATACAATCAGATTGTGATTCAGACTACGAATGCCATGAATATAAATGTATGTATGTATATATATATATATATATATATATATATATATTGTGGACGAAAAATGCACACTGAAAAGCAGACAGATAATATTTTCTCAATTCTCGTTTATTTATTCATTTGGAGTCGCAGTAAGTAGAGATTCAAAAGAGTATAACCTATAGCCGCAAAGCTCAATTGAACCCTGATCAAAAGCCAGGAGGGGTTGTTTATACTTCAGCATCTCATGATTAATAAGACAGAAAGAACATCCTTATCAAAACAGTAAAGTTAAACAATATGTCTGTTGAGCTAAGCATTATCTGTGTTTTGGAAGCTAAGCACAGGAGAGACGCCTTTGCATAAACTACATGTGCAGTTCTGCAGCCTTGTGACCTTGTCCCTGAAACATTCACTCTGAGAAAGGGAAAAACAAGAAACAGCTTACATTTTATTCATGTGGACACTATTTCTCCTGAACCCTGGAATAACATATTTTTGTTAGTTCATAAGCCAAAGCGTCTCTCACTGGCAAGTTACAAAATAGTTATTATAAAGATTCTAATTTACTAAACACACAAAATACATGGTGCTGAGGAGAACATTCTTCTTCTACATTCCCCCCTTTTTGAACCAACAAAAATATGGGTGACATAGGAGTAACAAGGGAGAGAGTAGGAGAAGGGGAAGGAGTGGAAGGAAAGGAGGAAGAAATGGGAAGCATGCATTCTTTGTGTAACATATAAGCCTTGGCCACGGAGGCAGTGAAATACTGGGACACAATAGATCTAATTAGGGGGACTATACAGCAGGCCACAAGCAACAGAATGATAAAAGCAACGGCCAGTGAAATAAAAACTGACCTGAGCCATCAGCCCCAGGGGCTAGAAATGCCAGAAGTGGTAGCTAACTCATTTGAAAGGGCAGTTAAACCTGGCAAAGCACGGTGATTGATCCATCGGGAGCCGTATTATTAGGGATGCAAGTGCAGCACGCATCACCAAACATAGTACATACACCCCCCTTTTCAGCAAGGAGCATATCTAATGCTAATCGATTTTGCCAAGTCATAAGAGATGTTCTATCAAGCTGTTCATGTATCCCTTCAACAGCCTCTTTAGTAAAATTCAGGAAACGCTGTTGGTTGTAATATAAGTAATTAATCTAATATACACTTTTATTTATTGTAACTTGGGGGAAAATAGACTCAAATCCGGCAGCAACTTGATCTCGCGCTTGAAATTTATCAGGGACTCCACAAGGGACACCAATGGAATCAAAGTAAACGCCAGGGCCGTGAAGAGAGAATGTGGAGGGGTCAGTAGAGCGGGGTCGACGACGTCGGCCAGAGCTGGACGACACGCGAGGAGAATTCAAAGGGAGGAGGTGGAATGGCATAACAAGTTGGGTTAATGTGCATGTGCCAGTCCAAACAGGTGGAAGAATATCAAGTAATTTTAATGTACTGCACATCCACCAAATATCAGCACGCGGAGTGGACTGTGTCAACAGGAAAAGTGATAATGTAGAATTAAATGAGGTGGAGTTAACCTGGAAAGTCTGGGAACAGAAGGAAGAAGGGATATGACCAACATTAGTACCTCGGAAGGGGGAACTATAATTACTAGAGAAGCAGGTATAATTGCCTTCATGAGACTGGAACATCGGGGGAGTCATATGAGGAGTGGGGGGGAAGAGGAGAGAAAGTGTAATGCAGTTAGAGTCTTTTGGTGTGGACGGAGAGGTAAAAAGGGCAAGGAGACAAGGAAGACCAACAGGGTAAATATTAGAAAGAGGGAAAGGGACGGTAGCCAAATGTGGCCTGGCCGTAGCACAGGCGTAGCAATCAGATTGATTTACTTGCTTAGCCGAATATAATACCCACTGTAACCAACGATTCTGATCGCCATAGCCAGTTTCAATTGAAAAAGTGGATGAGAGGGTGAAAATATTCATAATCTTAACAGGAGAAAAATCTGAACCAGAAGTTGGGGAGACGGGTGTGTGTGCAGGAGAATGAGAGGTGTTAGTAACAGGATTGTCAATCTTAATTAGAAATCTCCCTAAAGGGTCTGTTCCAGATACATATGCCCCTAATATATAGGTTCCTGAGTCATGTAAAGAGGAGTTCTTCAAAATGATGATCAAGGGGTTACAATGGTTGTCAACACATTTATGAGAAGCATGTCCTTTTATGATAGAAAATCGATTTTTCAAACCGTATTTTTGGGCCTCAAAAGGTTGAGAACCCCAGTCCTCAGTTCCAGTGTTAGCAAAAACCCATAGCCAGGTGTCGCAGTTACTTCCCCAATAATACCTTGAAACAGTCATACACACGTATTTGTCAGACCAGGTCCACTGGGCTTGTCGACCAGTCCCACAGTTGATAATAGAGCAGAAATCAACCTGCACTGATGTGGTGATTCCTAACAGGAAAGTCAAGGTGACCAGGGCAGTAGACAAGGGAAAAGAAAGCATAGTAGCACAGCAATCAAGGGTGCCATCTCTTGCAATGTGAGGCGTGAATCCAGGCGGGCAATCCTTCCATTTTCACTGCATGTGGTGTGGATAGAAGAACTTGGAATGGTCCTCTCCACCTCGGCTGATGCCAATGTTTCCTCCGAGTGTCATGGACGAGGATCCAAGTGCCTAAGGGAATCGGCGTGTCTTTAGATGGAAGACTAGTCCTCCAGGCCTGGTTAACCTGCTCGTGGACTTCTTTCAGAGAAGCTCGGACACCTGTAAGACAAGAGAGAAGATCATTGTCCACAGTATGCAGGTTAACATTTCCTATAACCATGCCCACAGGCATGGGTGTCCGGTCAGAATTTCAAACGGCGACAGTCCTAATTGCCGGTGTGTTCTTGCCCTCAATCTCATTAAGGCCAGAGGCAAAGTGTCTGGCCAGGATAAATTTGTCTGCTCACAGATTTTTGCTAATTTAGATTTGAGGGTGCCATTATCAGTTTGCAATTTCTGTGGTATGCCCCACCTAGGAATAATTTCTTTGATTAAAGCTTTGGCTACAGTTTTAGCATCAGCGTGTTTAGCAGGAAAAAGTTCTACCCATCGGGAGAACACATCAACAATTACTAGACAATAACGATAACCTTTAGACGGAGTTAGTTCAATGAAATCCATTTGGAGGTGTTCAAACGGACCCATTGGATTAGGTGTAACGGCGGGACTTACCTGGACTTACCTGGGTGCCCTTTCCTACATTAGACTTTTGACATAATGCACAGCATCTGCAGAACTGCTCTGCATATGTAGAAAAGCCTGCAGCTTCCCAGTGTTTTTCAACATCCTGAATCATGGCGTCCCTTCCAGCATGGTCTAGACCATGAGCGATTTTTGCCATACCTGGGAAAGAAGCCTTTGGGAGGAAAGGTTTGTTAGTTTGCCTATGGGTCCAGACTCCATCAGAGAGGGACCCTTCTTTGGACCATTTTTTCTTTTCTCTGTCCGTGGCTGCACTCTGTAAAGAAACAAGTTGATTATCAAGGTCCTGGTTATTTCTCTGTTGGAATAAAGAAATTGGTGTGTTATTATATGCAGCCTGTTTAGCAAAGTGATCAGCTAATTCGTTTCCTTTGCTGACAGGATCTTGTTTTCCTATGTGAGCTTGACATTTAACAATCGCTAACTTTGATGGTTTAGTTATAGCTTCTAAGAGGGATTCAATCAGTTTTTGATGTTGGATCGGTTTGCCAGCGCTGGTCTTAAATCCTCTACTAAAATAGAATGAACGGCGTGAGGTACCTTTACTATTAGGGGCTCATGAGCACTTTGTTTGTCTGTATGTGGTTGCGTTAAAACTGCATTCATTAATCCCCCCTTTTTCGTCCACGAACACAGTGAATGGACGAGAATATGGTCAGTGAGAGTAATGCATTTTTATTATTATTTATTTATTGAGTTATTTATTTTTTTTAATCATAGAGCCTTGTCAGCCTGCTATATCACTGCATGCAGCCAGATCGCAGTGTTAGCTAGATTTTGTAAAGGCTGTGCTCCTCCTGAAAAACTTACAATCAAACAACTTCTCAGGCCGCAAGCTGGTACTACTTTTAAATTAGGAATTCATCTCACCGTGGTGCCATACATGCTAGCCTCCAGATCATGGAAAAGTCCGAGGCGGGACCGGGTCAGCGACAACAAGGAAACACTAATTTCCGTGGCGACCCAAATGCCAACTGCAAACAAAAATAATCCATTTCGGGAAACACACAGCACAACTCCACAACAAGAAAACATTCCCACCAAAAGCTATGCAGCCACAGAGAAATATGCTGACTTAACCTGTTGTTTTGTGACCGGTCTTGGAAGGTTTTGAATGATGGTTAAACGGCCGCTAGAGAGAGCTCTTGTATCGCAAGAAATGTCATGACCTAAATATTTAACGATAGCTTGAAGTAACTGCAGTTTTTTTTTTTTTTTCTTTCTTCGACACTTTTTTATGGCCATTTTCACCTAAAAAGAATAGCAATTTTCTGAGTATCATGTGCACTTGTTGTTTATTTATTTTTCTTTTCTTTTTTCTTATCTATATACTGTATCAATTTATTATCTTTTTCTGGCCAAAACCATAAACACAAGGGGCTTCAGTATATCCCTGAGGCATGACGGTCCAGGTCCATCGGCGGTTTTGAAAGGTAAAAGCAAACCAGGATTGAGAATCAGGGTGCACGGGAATGGAAAAGAAAGCGTTAGCAAGGTCAATAACAGAGAAGTACCGGGCGGACGGGGGTATCGTGGAAAGAATAGTGGAAGGATTAGGAACAATAGGTGTTCTAGGAAAAAAACCGCAGAGTTAACTTTTCATAGGTCTGGAACAAAACGGCAGGACCCGTCAGCCTTTTTTACAGGAAAAAATGGGGGAGTTGACTGGAAAGTATGTAATTGGAATAATTGCTCCTCGCCTCACGAGATCAGAATGTACGGCGGCGATGCCAGCCTCTGCCTCTGGAGACAGAGGATCCTGGACACGGTACGGGCAGAAGGAAGATTTTGAGAAAATCACCAGTGGCTCAGTGTGCTATCCTTCCATAATCAATTTTTTCCCTTGGGACCACAGTGCTAAGGAAACATGGGGAACCAAATCTCCTAAATAGAAAACGCTTTGTGAATATGTGAGGTGCACTGAAGCAACAGCTTTAGTAGACAACAAAAATGCATGGAATGTGCAAAGTTTCAGGGCATGTGCTGGAGGAAAAGAAAAGATTCTAACCAAGGTGTGTCCACTTCAGTAGGGAAAATACTGGGCAGTATAAGGCAGGGTGTCCGGGACTTGTAAGTGAGGAAATAGGCATGAGGGGAAAGAATGAAGGGCTTTCAAGAGGAAGGTGTGCGGAGAGATGTTCAGGGTCCAGGCTGTAAAAGAGGGCTTGGGGTGTGAAGTGTGGCACAGGAGCTTAGGAATGGAGCAGCAAAAATCCTTGTTCAGTTAAAGAAAATTGAGACTGACAATTAAGTCATAAGATCCCATCCCAGCAGTTTCACAGGGCACAAATGATTTAACAGAAAGGAACGAGTCAATAATGAAACTGTTAATGCTGAGCTGTAATTGCACAGGAACCTCCTTCAGCGCATGGCTCCTGTGTCCATTTCAAAGGCAGTTTCTTTGCCATTAAAGTCAATAAAAGATCAGTTTCAGCATGACGAGTAAGCAAAGGAAACTGGAAAAAGTGGCTTGGGTCCCTGATAATTCTTAGGACCAAGGAATGTCATTAGGCTCAGGGAGAGGGGGTGACGGAGGCGCTTGTGTGGGCAGTTGCGTCTGAAATGTCCAAGTTCACCGCAGCAGCGGCAGGCATATGACGCTGGCATCTGCTCCGAAGAGTTAGGCATCTGAGCAAAAGGATTATTAAGGTTTGATAAATGGAACCCGCGTCCTCTTCCGTGCCCTCGCCCTCGACCTCCAAAGAATTTCCCGCGTCCTCTCCCCCTAACCAGGTCAGTTCTTCCAGTATAATAATTTATTTGTGCAGCCAAAAGTTTGGTCTGTGTGTCTGACTCTTTTAATTTAGTCTGACTGTCAGCATGCTCTGCATGACGCTTGTCTTCCTCGAACGTTGCGGTCTTCCAGCCTTTTTGCAGGACGTGCAGACTTTGCTTTGAATGTCACTTCTCAGTCCCGAGATGAAAGGAGGCACTGCAGCACGAGTTCTATCGTTTGTATTGTCTAGCCCAGAGTGATTAGCCATCAGATCTTGCAATCGGTGAGCCGGCTGAAATTAGTGACCAGTTTGTGCCCTTTTTATATTTTTTCTGCCAGGGCTCCTTTCAAAGGCTCTCACTGGGCGAGGAAAGGACCTTCACTCCAACACCAAGGGACACCGTTATGATCACCGTGATTTACAGTTGCCCATGCGGTGCTCAGCTGTCGACGGAGCACCTGTGTCCACTCTGCAACATTTGTTTCATACATGTTATCCAGCTGCTGTAACAGCTCCACAAATTGCAGTCCACGGACTGCTCGTGCGCTGGGAGACAGATGACTCTTTTAATTTCTGCCATTACAATCCAGTAGCATCTTGTGAATGATCTGAATTATCTTCTTTAGGGTCAATATGTGAGGATGGGTCATAATGATATTGTTCATCGTAAAAACCTGCTCCAGACGGTTCGTCTGTTAACAGGGGTGTTGTTGGAGAAGAGGGTGCAGGAGGTGGAAGCAGGGGAGTTTTGGTAAGGAGGGGGTGGACAGATTACGGGGTATAGGGGGTCTTTCTTTTCGGTCTGCTTTCTTTTACTTTCAGGCTTGGGCGCTGTCTCTATCTTCACTTTCTGCAACGCTAGCAATAATTCTTCCTTGTCTTTTTTGTGTTTTGACTTCAGCAGCCAGCAGGTTGTTACGCCTCTGCTTATTCCACTTCTTACATGCCTTTTAAAATCCAACCCAGTCTGCTTCTCTATTAACTGTTTAGGGGACCCGCTTTCAATCCCGACGGTGTACTAGGAGCCTGGTGATTCTCTGAAAATAATCCTTCTAACATTAAGTTTTGAGGACCCTGGGGGACCTGTTTGACTGGCGTGCCATTATAATTTCCCATAGTAAGCGGCAGGCCTTCAACAGAGAGCAACTCAATCCCCGATTATTTCTCGTCCCACTTGTCGTCCCCGGAATCAACCAGTCGACAAGTGGAAATCAACCTCCCCTCTTCCAAATTTCACACGTACTCTAACTGCCCCTTTCACCCCTATTCCTCTTATTATTTAGGAACGTGCCACTCGGTCCTTTCTACTCGAATTCTTAAGGGATGACTTACTAGCATTCACACTGTGCCGTCACTCTCTATGAATCCCTAAAACCCTTCTAGGTCGATACGGTATGATTCTCTATTCTTTCAGCATGCTTTTATTTTTTATTCTCTTTTATTATTATTTTCTTTTTTCTTTTCCCCGTATACTTCTATTTCTTCCAGCACACCAGTCAAACCAACGGGAATCCCCCGAATCTACTTACCACGACTCCTTCTGCCTGCCTGGAAAAATCCCATCCAGTTGCTTTTCGTTTCGGTCAGGAGGAGGTCAGCAACTCCCCACGCAGGAAAACGCCCGAGGTTGGCCAGTCCTAACTTTTACCGGAGCTGGTCCTCAATCCGCGGAAATCGGTCCACTTGGACGAACCCGCCCAGGGAGTCGTCTGCCCATCTCCTGCCCCACGTTGGGCGCCAAAAACTGTGGACGAAAAATGCACACTGAAAAGCAGACAGATAATATTTTCTCAATTCTCGTTTATTTATTCATTTGGAGTCGCAGTAAGTAGAGATTCAAAAGAGTATAACCTATAGCCGCAAAGCTCAATTGAACCCTGATCAAAAGCCAGGAGGGGTTTTTTATACTTCAGCATCTCATGATTAATAAGACAGAAAGAACATCCTTATCAAAACAGTAAAGTTAAACAATATGTCTGTTGAGCTAAGCATTATCTGTGTTTTGGAAGCTAAGCACAGGAGAGACGCCTTTGCATAAACTACATGTGCAGTTCTGCAGCCTTGTGACCTTGTCCCTGAAACATTCACTCTGAGAAAGGGAAAAACAAGAAACAGCTTACATTTTATTCATGTGGACACTATTTCTCCTGAACCCTGGAATAACATATTTTTGTTAGTTCATAAGCCAAAGCGTCTCTCACTGGCAAGTTACAAAATAGTTATTATAAAGATTCTAATTTACTAAACACACAAAATACATGGTGCTGAGGAGAACATTCTTCTTCTACAATATACATACATATTTATATATGTTGTGGAATATGCCCTGGACACAGACAAGCAGACACGTTATAATCACCCCACACACGTTTATTCACAAAGTGCTCCATATTTAAAGTTCAGTGCTCACAGCTCCCAAGTCCCCAAAGTCCTGGCCACAACAACACAATGCCTTCTCTGTTCAGGCCGCCTCCTTGCCTCCTCCCAGACCTCGTCCTGCTTCTACCCGACTCAAGTCCTGAATGAAGGGAGGTGACCCCTTTTATAATCACCCGGATGTGCTCCAGGTGCTTCCCGGCAATCTTCCACCAGGACTCCCCAGTGTGGCGGAAGTGCCGGCTGCGTACCCGGAAGCACTCCGGGTGTCCCCGATCCTCTTCCCCCCAGCACTTCCGGGTGTGGTGGAAGTGCTGAGGTCCAGGGCTCCCAAGGCATTCTGGCGCCCCCTGGCGGTGACCACGGGCCCCTACAGGGATGAGCTTCCATGCTCTATACCCGTTGTCCCCATAGCTGCGAGGGCGGTCGCCCCCACGTAGTCTGGGGAAGGCGTAAACTCTCTTCCGGTCTTCCGGGGCATCCCAGCCGGGTCACCCCCCCCAGCCACCTGCGACAATGTATATAGACTGCATATATATATATATATATATATTTGTATATATATATGTTGTGAGACTTTCCCAGACACCACCAGTCGGAGACCACATCTTTGTAAAAGACACACGTTTATTAAACATTAAATAAACACAAATCCACACAGCACACAATGCACAAAGCAATAATCACCCCAAAATCAAGTCTTTCTCAGTCCTTGGCCGCCTTTCCTCTCCTCCTGGGAGCTCCGTCCTACTCCCACTCCCGACTCTGGCTCACTGACTGTAAGGAGGCGGCCCCTTTTATTCCTGCCTGGATGTGCTCCAGGTGGCTGATGATGTCCATCTGGCAGCACTTCCTAGTGTGGCGGAAGTGCTGCCCTTTGAACCGGAAGCACTCCGGGCGTCCCTGGCCGATCCCTCCGCCATCTTGCCAAGTGTGGCGGCAGTAATCACATCCGGGTCTCCTGAGGCTTAAAGCACCCCCTGGCGGTGGCCACGGTTCCCAATAGGTCAAATCCTCTTTGTCCCTTTCCCGTGGTCCTCTTTTTATCCAGGGCGGCTGCCCCCTTGTGCACCGGAAGCTGTTAATGTCCCTTTCCGGTCCCTCCAGGCATCCCGGCCAGGTAATGACCGCAGTCATCTGTGACAATGTATATATATATTTATGTATATGTATGTATACATGTATATATATATATACTGTATGTGTATATGCATATATACAATATACATTGATAAAGATTACTTCTTGCGGTGGGCTGGCACCCTGCCCGGGATTGGTTCCTGCCTTGTGCCCTGTGTTGGCTGGGACTGGCTCCAGCAGACCCCCGTGACCCTGTGTTCGGATTCAGCGGGTTGGACAATGGATGAAGATTACTTCTTAGCCTTGCCTTTCCTATCCAAAACTTTTGACGATTTATTTCCCAAAAAGGGAATTTTAGTGTATTTTGTTGTATATTTTTGAATATTAAAGAAGTTTTGTGACCTTGACAGCCACATCCCTTTTTATGTCTGTTTAAGCCAAAGTCAGTCTGCGGGATCTGGGGACAGGTTGCCTGGGGTAGGTCTTGTTGGTGGATTTTTTTAGATGACTACACTCTCTTTGTTATAAAAGTGTACTTGATTTTAAAACATTAACAAACTAGAAGCATAATTTCATATACTTTGAATCTCTATCAGTGTTTTTTTCTAACACTCCACTCATTGATTTTACCTCATTTAATCACATCTTTTATGGTTCTGGCTGTCAGTAATAACATTTCATTCTAGACTTTCACCACAAAAATATGTTTCAGTTATCTTTCCTTTATCTGTGAGATCACACATTTCCATAAACTTCAGCATTTCTTTGCACTCATTATACCACAGAATGTTGTATTTGATGCTTCTTCTTTAAAGTTGAGAACACAATCTTCCTGTTCTAATCCCTTTTAAATAATTTAACATATGTGCTATATATTTTAAAGTGTTAGAGGTGTGCAGTTGTTAGGATGACTGCCTCACATTTCCAGCGTTCATGACCAGTTGCTTTCTTTGTGGAGGTTGTACATTCTCCTCATTTGTGGTTATGTTTGTTCAGTACTCTAGTTTTCCTTCCACAATATCAAAGATAGTTGGGTAAACTGGTGTTTACAAAATAGTCCCAGGGCTCACTCCTAGATACACATACACTCACTTGAAGACCCTGGTGGTTTCCTTCTTCTTCATCCATTGCCACTGACTACCTTGCTCAGCAGTTCTGGAGAGGTCTTTGACAGCTTGCTGGTGGGCCTTATTTTGCACCCCCAGTTCCTGGAGTAGATTTGATGTTGACGTGGCTGTAAACCCCCCTGCACCCTACTTTGACTGGTTAGAACTCTACTTCAAAGCCACATTTGACATGCATCACCTTCTTGTGCTTGTTAGCCTCCTCCAATGCATAATCCCAGGGCACTGTAAGCCTGTTGACATAAATGAACTGAAGTGAGACAAACCATAGTACGGGGTCTAGTCTGAGTTTGGCTTCTGTGATTTCCTCCGGGAAGCAGAACCTTTGGCATAAATCTGTCACCATTTTCTAATCACTTGCCGCACCTAGCTGCCCAGTGTCTGTTCAGGAAGGTGAGAGTCAGGCCAGATTTGTCACATCAAGACCAAACATTTTTGCCAGACAGTTTGGTGAAGGAAGAGGATGGATGCTAAATGCTCAACCAATGACTTTCCAGCACTGTTGCAAGATACTGTAGCACCTGGTTGTGCCACCAGGCACCAGCAATAGACTATTGCTCTTTCCAGGCTTGGTTACTGACCACTACCCTCAGCTGCTGGGATGGACTTTGGCTCCTTTTGACCCTGCACTGAAATAGACTGGTTTGAGAATATTTCAGTATAACAAATTTTTAATGATTTATTAATTTATGTTTTAATGCAGTGTTGCAGGTGCCAGGACTATCATGCATATAGCAGGAACCAGTAATGGTAAAAAGTCAGTTCTTCACAAGGCAAAGTCCTGTTTGAACATGTGTAAAAGAATTTCATTGTAGTGTGTACATGTGACAATACTACAGAGACTACACCTACACGGGTACTTCAATTAACCTCACATGAATGTCTTTAAGAAAAAAGCCAAGTGATTTTACACTCCTGTTTTTCTATGATTCCTTAACTTCTCGTTCTTTGTCCCTTTTACTGTTGACATCTGTCCTTTTTTCTCTTTCTTTTTCTGACAGGTCTACTTCTTCATTAGATTCCTTTGCTTTACATTTGTGTATTCCTCCTAATTATTTTTATTTTAACTTCACTGTTGTATTTCTCTCATTTGCGTTTCTCTGTCTCCCTGTACTGGTGAGGTCCACCTTGGTTCACTTCTATGAAAGGAGTCTTGTGTGTTTTTTAACAGTGTCTTCTGTTTAGTCTGTTTCTTCATTTCCCTCTTCTGTGAATCAATCACTTTGAATCACTATGAATCCTCCTTTACTTTAATTTACACAGGAATACAGATAATTTTGGTGCAATAGAACATGTACATTATATTACCCATGGAGAATGCTATCGGGTAGGATATGCTTATTTTAAGTCGACATATCTCATCATACGTGGATGTGTTCTACAAACAAAAGACATATATCACCTTGAACTTCTGACTAAAATCACAGAGAATCTCCATTTTAATGACTATACAGTGGTGTGAAAAACTATTTGCCCCCTTCCTGATTTCTTATTCTTTTGCATGTTTGTCACACAAAATGTTTCTGATCATCAAACACATTTAACCATTAGTCAAATATAACACAAGCAAACACAAAATGCAGTTTTTTAAATGATGGTTTTTATTATTTAGGGAGAAAAAAAATCCAAACCTACATGGCCCTGTGTGAAAAAGTAATTGCCCCCTTGTTAAAAAATAACCTAACTGTGGTGTATCACACCTGAGTTCAATTTCCGTAGCCACCCCCAGGCCTGATTACTGCCACACCTGTTTCAATCAAGAAATCACTTAAATAGGAGCTGCCTGACACAGAGAAGTAGACCAAAAGCACCTCAAAAGCTAGACATCATGCCAAGATCCAAAGAAATTCAGGAACAAATGAGAACAGAAGTAATTGAGATCTATCAGTCTGGTAAAGGTTATAAAGCCATTTCTAAAGCTTTGGGACTCCAGCGAACCACAGTGAGAGCCATTATCCACAAATGGCAAAAACATGGAACAGTGGTGAACCTTCCCAGGAGTGGCCGGCCGACCAAAATTACCCCAAGAGCGCAGAGACGACTCATCCGAGAGGTCACAAAAGACCCCAGGACAACGTCTAAAGAACTGCAGGCCTCACTTGCCTCAATTAAGGTCAGTGTTCACGACTCCACCATAAGAAAGAGACTGGGCAAAAAACGGCCTGCATGGCAGATTTCCAAGACGCAAACCACTGTTAAGCAAAAAGAACATTAGGGCTCGTCTCAATTTTGCTAAGAAACATCTCAATGATTGCCAAGACTTTTGGGAAAATACCTTGTGGACTGATGAGACAAAAGTTGAACTTTTTGGAAGGCAAATGTCCCGTTACATCTGGCGTAAAAGGAACACAGCATTTCAGAAAAAGAACATTATACCAACAGTAAAATATGGTGGTGGTAGTGTGATGGTCTGGGGTTGTTTTGCTGCTTCAGGACCTGGAAGGCTTGCTGTGATAGATGGAACCATGAATTCTACTGTCTACCAAAAAATCCTGAAGGAGAATGTCCGGCCATCTGTTCGTCAACTCAAGCTGAAGCGATCTTGGGTGCTGCAACAGGACAATGACCCAAAACACACCAGCAAATCCACCTCTGAATGGCTGAAGAAAAACAAACTGAAGACTTTGGAGTGGCCTAGTCAAAGTCCTGACCTGAATCCAATTGAGATGCTATGGCATGACCTTAAAAAGGCGGTTCATGCTAGAAAACCCTCAAATAAAGCTGAATTACAACAATTTTGCAAAGATGAGTGGGCCAAAATTCCTCCAGAGTGCTGTAAAAGACTCATTGCAAGTTATCGCAAACGCTTGATTGCAGTTATTGCTGCTAAGGGTGGCCCAACCAGTTATTAGGTTCAGGGGGCAATTACTTTTTCACACAGGGCCATGTAGGTTTGGATTTTTTTTTCTCCCTAAATAATAAAAACCACCATTTACAAACTGCATTTTGTGTTTACTTGTGTTATATTTGACTTATGGTTAAATGTGCTTGATGATCAGAAACATTTTGTGTGACAAACATGCAAAAGAATAAGAAATCAGGAAGGGGGCAAATAGTTTTTCACACCACTGTATATGCTTAGATTCTGCGTTTATAACACTAAAGTGTTTCCTTCATAATGTGGATTAATGTAATTATTTGCTGTGAATCAATGTCATCCTGTCATAGACCAGTGCTACAGCTGTGGTTGGTTACGAGTGAGGAAAATTAAACAATTGTAAAATGAAATGATAGAATGAAGAATACATCGTAACAAAAACCTTTTTCTGACTTCATATTTGAGCATATTGTAACGAGCACTCAAAGGACACAGTGAATAATTTCTTCTGTTTTAGTTTCCCTTGGTCCTTATGGATCATAGAACAGTGAGACTCCTCCACAATTCAATGCTATATCTCCTGCATGGTCTTGAATAAAGATGTTCCTACTTGCTAAATCTTCCCAAAATGTTTGTCTACATGTTTTTCTTGTCCTTCCATGACTACGTTTATGACCGATGGGAACCCAGTCTTTAGCCCCTCATGGTCACCACTCAGTAGACATTCATAACACACCCATCTGCATCTTTCCATAATGTCTTGAACACATGTTGATTTAGCCTGTTCCATCTAGTCTTCATTTGTAACATGATATTTCCAAGATATGCTAAGGATTGTTCTGAGACACCTTCCATGGAAAACCTCAAGATGGTTGGTTATACCTGCTGCCTTTTTCCAAGTCTTACTGGCATACAGGAAGGAATACAGAACAAATGTGGAATATAGACACAGTTTGACTGGGGTGGTGATGGTATTGAGTTAGCAAATTGGCCAACGGTGTTGAAAAATTGCAGATTTCTTACCGATCATAACCTTCACATCTTTCTCAGCATCACCATCATGTGACATGATGCTACCCAGGTAAGTGAAATGGTCTACTTTTTCTATGGTATTGTGATGTGCTTGAAGTTAAGCCGAACTTTCTCTGCGTTTTTGCAAAAATCTTTGATCATATATATGCTGTAAAGAGTTGGGACAGTGGCTCAGCAAGTCAAAATCATCTGCAAAGTCAATGTTTGTCAAGTGTGTCTGTGATGCAATGTTCAACCTAATGCTAACTGCAGTGTCTGTTATTGTCTTCATCATGATGAAGTCAAGTAAAATGAGAAATACAAATGTAGACAGGATACATCTCTGTCTGACAGCTTTAATTATATCAAAGAATCAAAGTTCTAACACGGCAGTGTGAATGACGATAGAGTGCCCTGAAGATACTGATGTACTTTTCTGGTATTTGTGCCACAGTGAGATATGGTAGGTGCAGTCATAAATATTTTTGAAGTCTATAATGTTGATAAATGCCGGGACTTTGAACACACTTTGCTCTAGGATGTTTCATAATCTGAATATGTGGTTGTTACATGACTGACCAGATTGAAAGCCAGCTTGATCATCTCTCAGCACTGCAGCTATTTCAGATTTAAGTCAATTCAGTATGACTCCAGAAAGCACTTTACTTAGTCGGTACTGACAATAATGCAATTTCTCTCCAATTGTTACAATCCTGGAAGTTGGTTTATTTCAGTAAGGGGACACATATTCTTTGTTGCCAGTATATAATAGTTTATCCAAATAATACGCTTGTTTATTGGAAAAGAGTAAAGAGCAAAACCATAATGTAAGGGCCAATGAGGATAATTATTTAACATTCCATTTGCAATAGATTGTGGAAAATACCTCCAAAACAATAAATGCAAACTGCGAACTAGACTGTAGGTTAGCCTCATGCAGCTCCCCTTCAACATGAATAGGGTAGATAGATACCACAGGATCAGCAATCACAGAGACCAAAGAATGCACTAATAGTGTGTGAGGCTCCTATCTTTACTTGTTCTTTGAAAGTCTCTTCTGTCTTTCTTTCAACTGGGGGATTTGAGCACAGATGGTGTTAACTCAGACCCCAACTGAACACACTGTGAAGGTTCAGTCAGGCAGGCATGACGTGTGAGATCATGTGGAGCAGCATGGAAGGAGCTTTGGAAGAGGCAATGGAGAGCGACAGAGAAAGGAGACATTGGTCTCAGCTGTAGAATAACTCTTAGGGATCAATATTCCATGCTTTCAGTCAGTCAGTCAGTCATTATCCAACAAACTATATCCTAACACAGGGTCACGGGGGTCTTCTGGAGCCAATCCCAGCCAACACAGGATGCAAGGCAGGAACAAACCCCAGGCAGGGCGCCCGCCCACAGCAGGGCACACACACACCCACACACCAAGCACACACTAGGGACAATTTAGGATAACCAATGCACCTAACCTGCATGTCTTTGGACTGTGGGAGGAAACCGGAGCGCCCGGAGGAAACCCACACAGACACGGGGAGAACATGCAAACTCCACGCAGGGAGGACCCGGGAGGCGAACCCAGGTGCCCTTACTGCAAGGCAGCAGCGCTATCACTGTGCCACCGTGCCACCCTCCTTGCTTTCAATCCTAAAAAAAAATAACAAAAAAAAGACTAATATTAGGGAGTTTTCCATTTTACCTTTGTGAAATTGCATGCAAAATAATTCTTAATAGGTGTTTGGCAAAACTGTATGTGAAACGTAACTGTGCTGCTTTGCTCATCACTAATTTTTAGCATTCTTTATATTTTGACATTTTGAATTTCTTGAATTATTTTTGAATTCAGTATCTTTGAATTCTTCAGTTTGTTTTTTTTGTATTTTCATTTTTTAATAATAACATAAATTATTTTATGGATTTTTTTTGGACCAGAGTATTGATAGACCCCACTTTTGGATTTTCCCATCACTTTTTTAAACTAATTTGGTGTAAGTCATCTTTTGAGTTGTTACGTCTTAAAATTTTTGGGGTTTTTTGTGTGCCAGTTGAATCAAATCAAAACATTTTCTTTAAATCACACTCGGTAGAGCATAAGTAAAGACTAAAAGATGAAAAATTAACACCAAGGTCTTCATTTCTGGTAGTGCAAGCAGACATTACATATGTGGGGACTTAAACCCTAGAATCGGTTACAGTAACTACTTCAATAAAACAAGCAGTGCCCACTCCATCTTTGAACAAGCAGTATCACTTCAGTTTTGTAACTATCCTTTACTTTTCTATCCTACTTTTCTTTAGTTTTTTCCACCATTTTTCTGATCTTTTATACTTTTTCATTCTTTTCACTTAATGAACTTAATTTCCATTTTCAGTTGATACTGTTCAGTACAAATCAGGAGGTTCAAAGGTGAATTTGATTGTTATGAGATGTTCCCTTTAAAATGTGTTTCTCTTAGAAAACATTTTTTCAGACAAATGTACTTATTGGCAAATTGGTTTATTTTTTCCTGGAAGATTTCCGTGCAGTTCCTTTTGCATTATCAGGGTTCCTGATCATACTGGTTATTTATTTCATGGTGTTGCAACATTATTTTGTTTTTCGTATGCCGCCTTGTTATGATTGATGTTATAGTCACATATTAACTGGTTGCCAAGGAATGTGGTTTTGGATGGCACTGCATTTTACATCATCAGCACAACCTCTTAAATGCCAGTGTGATAATTTTCTTGTATCTGTGATTTGGATAAAAACCTCAACTGAACTTAGTGCACATTTGCCTCTCAAATTTCTGATTTCTGAACTATCACTTTTTCAACTGATTTTCCTCTCTGATCAGCAATTAGACTTTGGTGCAATAGGTTTTGTCTTCTTGGTTTCGACTTGTTTCTGGTCCTTTTCCAGCCTTGTGGCACAAAATGTGATGATCTAATTTTTCAAAAAGTCCCCCTGAAAGACATTTTCAACCTTTGGATGTTTAGGATCTGAAGAAGTGGTAGACTTAAGTGCCATTTGGAAGGGATTAGTTTTACACTAGAAGGTTGGGTAAAGTCAGTGTATGAAGTGGACTGGTATGCACTGGCACTCCACAACAGCATGGGCTGCTCTTGCCTTATGAGTAATGTATGTGTACCAATGCATACTGTTAGTTCTGACCACAATACAATATGTCTGTTCACATCTTCAATGGGGACCCACACCCTCTACATTTCGATATCAATTGTGTTTATCGTTGAAACTTCGGACTTCTAAGGTGATACCCCACCCTGCAGTTATTCAGTACTGCCCAACAAGGAGAAGTGTTGATCGGCAAAATTTACCAAAGCATTTTTCATGCTGATTGTTCTGTATTTGCAGGTGATCTTGTTCGCAGGCTTAGATGACCATTTTTTCCCAGTGCCTAATGATGCTTTGCAAGGCCAGTGTGACATCACAGAGGTGTAGTAGCCATACGCAGAACTATCATTCTATAACTATCATTCTTGGTAATGTAAGATCCTTGCCAAGCTGCTTTGGGCAGGCATATGAGATATCACAACCTGACCAATACTCCACCCTGCAACTGACAGTATTTTTATTTGAGAGGTATATTAAATGACACTAATGAGAACTTTATGAGTACTGACAGTGGATATATGACACTGATCCATGTGGCTGGCAGCAAAACACAGTTAATTTGGCTAATGGCTAATTTGCATGCATAATTAGCCATGTGCAGGAGCTATGAACTCAAACAAACCTTAAAGGATCCCTCCCCTTCACTGAGAAAGAAAACGCAGGTGAAATAATAATAATAATAATAGCAAAAGTTTTATTACTGTTTACATTGTGTTTCTATCTTCTTCATGGAGGAAAACGTGCAAAGCATCTGTATATAAAACAAAAAATACATTTCAGTTGCACCCATTGCAGCAACTTCAGACAATGGAACGAGCCAGTCTCACAACCCGCTTCATGGCATGGCATGGCTAATGTGTGCCCAAAAACTGGAACTCTGTGAGTACAGTGATACATATTTTAGATTTATTTGTTTATTTATAATAGTTTTACTTATTGCTAGTTTGTGCCCATTTGTTGTAAATTTATTTATGGTTATTGTTCCGTCTGTGTCATTTGTTGTTTGAAGCACAGTGGCGCTTTGGTTAAACTAATTTTTTCCACAATAATCAATCCAGAACAGTTGACAGGTGCTTCTCTAGCTCTCAGGGACAATTAAAACACCATTGCACAATTATTATAGTATCAGTTCCTCATTCCCCATTGAATTCAATGCATATTGCAGAGTTCAGTGAAGTTCCTATACATTTCCATGATTCCACAGGGTTTGATCATTGCTAACAAGAAATACCAGCAGTTCCTTTTTTCTTACTTCAGGCACTAAGCAAAGTATTACCAGAACACTTCTGTCATTTTAGTACCATCAGATCCACTCAAATAAAGGCATGTTGATTCACACAGGGCTACTTTAACTTGAGGATATTTTTATAGACTTTCTATAGAAGTTAAAAGGCTCTGTAATCATTAGGTGACTCGGTGCAGGAAATGGGTATTGAAACTACCTTGGAAGACATGCAATCAACGAAGCGATTAAACGGATCTCAAGAGACGTCTTCTAGGTTGGAAAAAAGCGAATGGCTGCCAAAACCATATATATATATATATATATACACATACATATACATATATACATACTGTATATATACATATATACACACATATATATATATGTACATATATATACATACATATATATATACATATATACACACATATATATACATATATACATATACATACATATATACATATACATACATATATACATATATATAAATACATACATATACATATACATATATACATATATATATACATATATACATATATATATACATATATATATATATACATATATATATATATATATATACATATACATATACATATATATATATATATATATATATATACATATATATATATACACACACACACACACACATAAACATCTATACTAATAAAAGGCAAAACCCTCACTGACTCACTCATCACTAACTCTCCAACTTCCCGTGTAGGTAGAAGGCTGAAATTTGGCAGGCTCATTCCTTACAGCTTACTTACAAAAGTTAAGCAGGTTTCATTTCGATATTCTACATGTAACGGTCATAACGGTCGACAACGTCCGCCATGTTAAACTTTCTTATTTATGGCCCCATCTTCACGAAATTTGGTAGGCGGCTTCCCTGCGCTAACCGAAACTGATGTACATACTTATTTCGGTGGTATGACACCACTGTCGGCGGCCATATTGAACTTTCCAACGGTCTTTGTTACTTAATGGGCCCATCTTCAAGAAATTTGGTACGCGGGTTCCCAACGCTAACTGAATCCTACTTACGTACATATATACGTCCATAGCCTGCAGCTCGGTCCACACTCTGAATCCTCCAGGCACTCCTGAGCATAATCTAATTTTGAAGGTTGGGGCACCAATAATGTTACTGAGAAACTTACAGCCACCGAAACTTTGTAATGGCACGAGACTTCAGGTCACATGCCTGCAAAAGAACCTAATTGATGCAACTATTTTTACTGGTGGTGGCTCAGGGGAGAGAGTTTTTATTCCTTGCATCCCCTTTTACTCTCTGATCTCCCATTTCAATTCAAACGCCTCCAATTTCCAGTAAGGCTCTGCTTCTCAATGACAATTAATAAGTCTCAGGGACAGACCCTACAAAAGGTTGGCATTGATTTGAGGCAAGATTGCTTTTCACATGGTCAACTATATGTTGCACGCTCAAGAGTAAGCTCAGCGCACAGCTTGGTCATATTACAACCGAAGGGCGAACTGACAACGTGGTATACAAAAAGATCCTTAACAAATAATTATTGGTACATTTTCCCTCAGTTTATTATTTAAAATTTTAAAGCAGTACTTCACTGCTGCGAAGCACGGGTATTTTGCTAGTCAGAGCATACATTTACACGACTAAATCCAAAATCGGGGTTTGCCTCACATGCATTTATTGGTTACTTTGCAAAATAAATTATTAACTGCTGAAGATGTATATCGCTTTGTCTGTGGTGAAATTCCAAACCTATCCTGAATTATGGTACAAAGTCATTAAACACATGTCTCACGGACCACATTTAAAAGATTCAATATGTTGGGACTCAAAAATAAAAAAGTGTTTAAAGAAATTTCCAAAAGCATTCATTCAAACAACAGATATGACTAAGGCTGGCTTTCCTTGTTATTTCTGAAGAGATAATCGTCACTAACATCACACTTATCACGGAAAGAAAGATGGTAAAACTGTGATGCTCAAAAATTCAATGATTGTACCATATAACCCGTATTTGCTCAAACGATTCGATTGTCATATTAATGTCGAGAATTGTGCATCGGTTATGAGTATTAAGTACATCTACAAGTACATTCATAAAGGGCACGATAGAGTACGCGTAACTTTATCAAAAGTTCAAGCATATTTAGATACTCGGTACGTCAGTGCAATGGAAAACGGGTTTCATTTAATGGAATTGCCAATGCACGGTCGAAGTAATTCTGTTGAATTATTACTGATTCATTTACCAGGTCATTTATATTTAAATATATCAATTTCAAGTGGGCAAAGATGCAGACGCTTTAGAGGTAGCGAAAAATAGAAATACAAAATTATTGGTTTATTTTGAACTTAATAAAATAGACATAAATGCAAAAGCATATACATATGTGCAAATTCCTCAACATTACACATAGCAGAAACAAAAAAGAGTGTGGCATCCAAGAAAAATTAATTGCATGAGTGTTGCTCGATTAAATATTGCATCACCAAAAGATATCGAACGGTTTCATTTAAAATTGCTGTTACATGAATCAATAGGAGGAATGTCGTATTAAGATGTTTTAACCATAGATGGAACTAAGTATGGTACCTTTCAAGAAGACAGCACGAGCAGCTGGGTTATGTAAATCGGACGACTATATGTTTGAAATGATGTCTGATGCCATTTCTGTTATCATGCCTGACAAATGAAGACACTTCTCCGTGTACTTAATTATGACGGGTGAAGTTGATGATTTTCATTTATGGGAAGCAGTCAAAGGACCATTATCCGAAAAGTCGAATGAACAAATGAATCTTTCGATCATCAAAGAAATGTTAGAAACAGAAGATTTAATGATGCAGCAATTGGGACTTCCACAAAAAATTAACAAATCAGATGTAAAGAAAGAGATAACAGCAGATAAAAATTTAACAGTGGAAGACCATAAAAAATTATATCAGAAGAGTTAAATCCACAAAACAAACCTATGGAACAGGGCAATGTGTCTACAACTGACAATCCAAAGCTTTCAGTCTTTTTGCTTATATATTTTTTGTTACCTCTGCAAGTTAAGGTTGGAATGAACCAGTAAATGTTTCATGCAGGCTTTTCAAAAATAACACGCTCACAAATCTGAGAACACCACAAATTCATGAAAAATGTCCTTTGTCTTCTTTTCGGCTTATATTCTCGACACAACTATATCGTGTTTCAGTGAAAATCGAATGCCTAATTTTGAAGCAATGATTCAAGGAACTCCTTGACCTCAGAGCAGCTTTTGACACCAATGACCATCTTGAACCATCTACAGTATTGTTATGGATGGGCAGAATCTTGCTTCTGCTGGATATCACTTTATCTCCATGCCTGCATGCAATCAGTTGCCTTGAGCGGTGAACCAGACTGCCGGCAGTCACAGTGGTCTCCATGGAAGCTCTCTACTTGGTCTGTTTGTTCACCTGCATGACTTAATGTTGTTCCATTGTTAGGCTGTTAGACTTGAAAAATGTCTGATGGAAAAAGATGACTGCCTTTCTTGGTGACCTCAGTGCCTAGATGCGTAACAACTTCCAGCAGCAACAAAGCAGAATAACTTCACTTGAATGACTAAAGATGCTTGACTTACTCCAAAACAATTCCATTCTTGCAAAATGATTCCATCAAGCCTTTCTTAACAAGTTACTGTACAATCTCTGCACTTCACTTTGATTGTTCTATACACTTTAGGATACTAACTGGGTCTGCTAACCCTACACATTCAAGACTCCATTTTCTTGTAGGTGAATAAACAGTCCAAACAGAGAAAATTCCATTGACACCACTCTCTACCCTATTGTTCTTTTAGTTTCTTTTTTAAATATGATTGATCTTGTCCGTTGTGAGGGATGGATTGTGAGACAGTGCTCTGCTGGCGGTGGTGTTATTTAGCTTTTTTTATTATCTATCCGAGATATCCTGCATTTAGTTAACCTGAGAGGATTTAACTACAAGTATATTAAAAGCATGAGCAGGAAAACATTGGGGTCAGAAAAAAAATGAAAAATGAACCTCAAGTTACATCAAAGTCTAAGCTGGTCTCAAGTTAACATTACAGCCTGCCACAGACTAAGTTGGTAGACACAGGCGAAAGGATGGATCAGCCAGGACCTCATGCTGCAGCATCTGCTCCAGCTGACGGTGAATGTGGAAGCAAAACTGCGAGTGAGGTGGACAGAGAAAATCCGCTGATCTCAGGCGGGTTATCGGAACCGAGCATCACCTCTTTATCCCTACTGTCATCTATTACAAATACCCACTGTGAGTCAATAGCATCAACTCCAACAGGATATATAACTCCTCCTTTGGTGCATGGAGAAGATGGAAATGAGCTATTAGAGCTGAAGGTACTGATTACTGGACTCAGGGTAAAAAATAATGCACAGAAGGATATGAAGGAGGATATAAAGAAGGATATACACAAGAGAATTAGCAGAATAGACAACAGCATAAGACAAGCTGCTTCAGAATATAAAAGACCAGAAATCATTTTTAAGCAAAAACCATGAATTGATGAAAGAATACAGGAAATTATGAGCAAAATTGAGACTAAAATAAGAGTACTTGAACTTAGTGCTCACCTGGAAGAAGTTAAGTAAATGTTTATGACTCATATTAAAGAAGCTGAACAACTAACATTTGCCACTGACAAAAAAGCAACTGCTATAGAATCTGAACACAAAGTACTTGGTGATAAATTAGCTGAGTTGCAAGATAGATACAGAAGGAACAAAATAAGAATTGAAGGTCTTCCTGAAAACCGTGAAAGTCCAAACCCAGTGAAATTCATAGCTGAGCTATTTTAAAAAATAATTAGATAGGACTTTAAATCGGACAACGAGATCCCAGCAGCTTATCGCATATGTGGATTGAATGCTTCAAAACCAAAACACCTGATTTGATAAACTGCGGGTTAAAGAAAAATTGATGTCAATTCTTAGACAGAAAGAGGAGATTATATTTGAAAATAACCACATTCATATTTTCCTAGACTTTTCTCCTTCAAGTGCTGCCAAACGAACTGCATTCTACAGCATTAAACTGCTTATACAAAACCAAAATCAGATACAACTTCTTGTTTCCAGCTAAATTGAAAGTGATTGTTGATGGCCAATTATACATATTTAGCTCTCCTGAAGAAGCAGAAAAAGAGCTAAAAAGACAGTTCCTGACATCATTTAAAACAGGAACATGAGTCATATCATGATTGGGTAATGCAAAGAAGATTCTGCTTGCAACTTGCTCTATTGGTAATGTAACATTTGCTGTAACTATTCAGTTACTATATTGAAATTTATTCTATTAAATATATGTATATTTTGATAACCATTAAATAACTAGTAATTTAAAGTGCATTTGAATTATTTTTTTTCCTAATGGGACTGTTTAACATCTTAACCTAGGTTTAAAAGATATCTCAATTTTTATCTTTTTCTTTTAAAAGGACTATTAACTTTATACCCTAACTTTATTGTCTCTGGACTGTATTATCATAAGATATGTCAATTTTAATCCTTATTACACTGCTGCTGCTAATTTGTTTTGTTTTGGACATGTCCTGTCTCGTCACATGTCAGAGGACTGGGACTTTCAAAGTGTTGTCTAGCCTCACTTGGGGAGGCAAAATGGGGTGGGCAGGGGGGGGAGAGTGCAAGTTACTTCTTATTTCTCTGTTTCACCCCAACAACTGTAAGTTCCAACATAATAATAGGCTCCTTAGCCATAATACCTGGGAATAATATGAAATCAAGGTTAAAGCCATTTTATTAAAGACCGCATACTTTTACTGAAGATTACAAAATGTCCTCGAAATTTCACAGGCAGTGCCTGTCTAACCAAACAGTGAAGTTTGTAAGCTGGAATGTCAAAGGTCTCAACCATGATCTAAAGAGAAAAAAGTATTCTCTCACTTAACAGGCCTAAATGCCAAGACAGTATTTTTTACAGGACTCACTTAATAAGTAACAACCAGTTTCAATTGCAAAGAGATTGGAATGGCCAAATTGTTCAGTCCAGCTATACAAAGAAAACTAGCAGTATGGGAATCTTAATACATAAAACAATCTTATTTGTAGTATCAGCAGTAGTATCTGACCCTTAAGGGCGATATGTCATGATAATGGGTAATTTATTTAAATCTAAAGTAATTTTGATAAACATGTATGGACCTAATGTGGATGATAGAGATTTTATCCAAAATGTATTTACATCTATTACCAATATGAACATTATGAAATTAAAATGGCTGGTGACTTTAATTGTGTTTTAAATCCAGACCTGGATAGGTTTTCACTATGGTGGTGATAACATCTAATACCACAAAAACAATCACACTTTGTAATGGATCATAATTTACCAGACCCATGGAGACCCATTAAATACAAATTTAAGAGCATATTCCTTCTTCTCATCAGTACATCTTAGTTACTCAAGAATTGATTATTTCTTTATTGATAATAATTTATTTCCTGCTATCATATCTTGCAAGTACAACACTATTGCAGTCTCTGATCATGACCCTCTGGTTTTGGAGCTTAAATCACTATGCCTTACACACTCATTTTGTAGCTGGCATCTTAACTAGGGATGCTCCAATCAGGTTTTTTAAGGCCAATATCAATCACAGATTTCATGTTATTTGATCATCTGATTCCTATTTTCTTTTTCCTTTATCCCTTTGTAAAACTTTTTTACACTAAGCTACTGTATAACCAGACACAGAAGCCTTATGGTCTGTTTAGAATGTATTTTATAATTACATTATAGACCACAGGTGGTAACTGTTAATTTTTTATTAACAAAATTACATTTTATAGGCTTATTTTTCAGTGACCATAAAAGTAATAAAAAATCCTTAAATATATACAGATAAAATATGTATAAAAATAATTATCCATAATACATACAGCATAACAGAAAATAAAATGCTTCTTATTAATACAAACTGTCATATTGTTTTATTTCTTCTGTAATATACCTAACTGAACCAGAGCTTATTAAAAAAAAGTAGTTTTCACCATTTCTCTAACTACAGGTAAAATTCCGTTACAACAAATATCTTTACAACGAAATTTTCATTACAACGAAGTATTTTTATGGTCATGACAGTTTTTCCCATATGACAGAAGCCATAGAAATCTCATTACTACGAAATACATTCAGCAGATACTTTCATTACAACGAAGTGCCCAAAAGAAATTCCTGAATGAATCATCCACAGAGCAGTTAGTTCTGTGGTCACAGCTCAGTTGTGCGCAACAATCCCCAAACAGAAACATTGTGATTTTTTTTTTTCTTTCTTCGAACTTTCCTTGTACTATTTTTTTGCTGTTTGTTTTATGTAGTTTTCAGTGATATCTTTTCCTTATTGCTTGTCAATGTCTGAAAAACATCCATTGGTATTTAACTCATTGTCACCCTCCTATAGAAATGGCAGACACAAAAAACGACAACAGTTCACATTTGAAAAAAAAATTTGCAGCCCTCGATTCTGGCACGCTGTCAACTTTCTTGAAAGACTGAGCAGAAAAAGAAGAAAAATCTTGGGTTGCAAACCTTGGGACAGCGCAATCGTATGTGAACTGCTGCATTTGAAGATGTCAAAAAGCAGTTTTTATGGGGTTCAGTGATGCTCGTTCAAGAAACATTCCTATTAGTGCACCACTCATTCAAGAAAAAACAAAGTTACTGTCATGAGGTTTCTAAACTCTTTTGGGACCTCCCCCAACGGGACGATACGCTGAAGAGCGTCCCGATGTGCGATCACTGTGTCTGTGGAAGACTGTGCAGGCTCACTGCCGATGCAAACAGAAAAGATCTTGATGGGTGATGCAAGGAACAATGTAAATGCAGGGAACAGTATTACTTGGCCACTAACCTAGCCACATCCCTGCCTGACTGCTGTGTCTGTTTATAGTAGTGTGGTAGATCCCGCTACAATAAATAACCCTGCTGTTCCTGTTTCAAGCTGAATAAAGCTGGTTTCACTAAAGTACTGAGACTCAGGCTCGTGTTTTGGGGTGCAAGACAAGGACTTACAGTGCGACTACGATCATTTCAGATTTGCTTCCCGGCAGTGGGCAAACAATCTTCCACAGACGCGGCAATCGCGCTTCGGGATGCACTTCAGCGTGACGTTCCCGTTGGGTGTGGAGGCCCCAGAAGAGTTCAGAAACCTCACAATATGAAGAAGAAGAAAAGGATGATTCAGCTTCTGATTGATAACTGTGCTGCCCACAACATGCTTCCACATTTAGATAATGTTTGCATTGAATTCCTCCCACCCAATTGCACGACAGTTCTTCAGCCATTGGATTTGGGCATCATTCGCATCCTGAAAGTGTATTATTGCAAGGAAATGCAAACTTCCTTATCAGTAGTCCTTAATGCACCAGCAGAATTTCAAAAGATATCTGGAATCAAAATTAACTTGAATAAAAATGTACTTTTTCAAGTGAACTCTCTAGCACACAATATTAGACTTTGCAGCTACCCATTTATTTTATCAGATCACTTTAAATACCTAGGGGTAAACATCACAAGTAAATATAAATAATTTTCATATTTTTTCTGCATGGAAAAAATTAAACAAGATGTGAATAGATGGTCTACCCTCCATCTCACATTAGCAGGAGGAATCAATACTATCAAGCTTCTTTTTATATTTCAGGGCATCCCGTATATACATTAACAAATCGTTCTTTAAGAAATTAGACTAAATTATAACCTCATTTGTTTGGAATTCTAGACATTCATGCATTTGTAGGACAACTCTATAAAGATCTAAAGCAGAAGGTGGCATTTCACTAACAAACTTTCAGTTTTATTACTGGGGGGCAAATATACAAGCTATTAAGACCTGGGGCCTCATGCATAACAGCGTGCAGACCAGGGCTGTCCTTGGCTACACTTTGCAAAAACATTAAGTGTAAACTAATGAACGAGTCTTATGCTTTTAACTACTACTTCTAAAGCCATTCCTGTCTGATGTCAATTAAAATATGTATGATACAGTATAGTGTCATTAGAAAGGAGTTTCTCTTGATTCAGGATAATATCAATTATAATAATAAAATAAACAAAAATATGAAGTAAAAAGGAGAATACCAAACAAGAAAATCAGGGTGCCCCATTGGACCTTCATGGGGCTCAACCCTCATTTGTCACATAGTGTAATTTTCCTACTTGTCCACCTTCAGCACACCATAATAAAAGTCTCTCCCTCTCTTCCTACCATCTATGAACCTTCAGCTCAGCTTTCCCTTTGGTGCTTTCTCTCCTTCTTCTTATTCCTCTTGTTCTAGCCTGAGAGCAGATTCACATTTAGGAGTAGTCCTCCTTGGTTACAGTGAGATCATGATGAAGCTCACTGGCAAGAAACCATGTGTGGCAACCCATCAGCCAGAAGGTGGTGTTGCCTTTTACTGGTTCTCTATGACAACCTATCTCTCTCACTCTCTCTCATTCTGTGATGTTCACAAGACTTGCTGGCATGTGACGTGTTTCTTTCTCACCTGTAGGTTTTATGAGGATTCCTATGTGACCATGTGCTTCTATGTACCACCTTATTAGCACCCTTGCCTTGCCTGGGTATTCCTTGGTCACTTGAAAATCAAATCATAATATAAAGTTTTTTTTTAATCAAAAATCCATGCAAAATGCCAAAATCTGTATACAATACACTTCAGATCTGTTCTGTATCCAGGAAGACAGGTATACTATTTGTACAGATATTTATTATGCCTTACAATGATGAATGCTGCATGAAGTTAAATTTACTGGCACTCCAGCTCATTTGGCATTAGCCCCATTGTATACAGTATTGTGTATGTTTTATCCCATGATTTTTGAGTTTTAGTCACAAAGAAATCAATAGGGCCCTATGGTCTAAAGATTGCAATGAAAAGTTTGGTGACAAGTTAAATTATTTTAATCCAGGCATCTGTGCATAAAGTGTCAATAAAGTACATACATGAAAATTCCTTTTAAAAGATTCTTCCGCCCCACCCTTCAATTCTCTGTAATGCCACCGACTACTAATAACATCAATTCCATCAACATTCACTCTACAGTAGATACATATAAATGTATTGTAAGATTGGACAAATATATACATAAACAAGTTGAGTCATTAACCAAGAAGCCTCATTTACTTTCCATTTTAGATCAGAAAGAATGCATAAACCCCCCACTGCTTACAAGGCAGTACTTTACTTCTTCCTTCAAAGAAATCTGAAAAGGCAGAGCCAGAGCTGAAATAACACCAGTCCTCTTTCTGGTGGTGTTCCTCCATACTAAATTGGTCTCTGTAAGAGACTTACCATGATTCTGTTTTTGATTATACAATGTATATCTTCACAATCATCTATCTCATTATCTCAGACCCCTTTTCCTGGTGAGGACTGTGGTGGCAGCAGGCCCAGCAGGTCATCCCAGACTGTCCACAGCCACAGATTTCAGGTCTTTCTAAGGAATTACAACATGCCCAACACCACCTCAAATGGCTCCTCTAATATGGAGGAACAGTGGCTCTCATCTGATCCTCTCCCAAATTGTTGACCATTTCACCGTATCATGGATATATATAAAAAAAGTCAAAGAAAAACATGATGATGTTTTGCATTTAACAGTTGGAAAGGGAGATCTTAGCGCAGATTAACAGCAACTGTAAAACAAAGCAGATAGCAGCATGTTTGACTGCAAGTTAGTGGAATTGTGGTTTGAGTTTGTCCTGTATCATATTTAATCTATTTGTGTTTTACATACATAATATATGTAGATGAATAATTATTAACACTACATGATATCAAAAATGAATTGTTTGTTACTACAAAAGTATCTTTTATAGTAGAAAAAAACACTTCCACATTGCTCTAAAAAATTTAAGACATTCACAACCTTTCTATTTTTACTTCTATTTATTTTTTTATGTATTAAGAAGTGGATTTATTTTGTATTACTGTACCATCTGGAAGGATTAGAAAATCTTTTGATTTCATTTAAATTTTCTATTGCTGTCTTCTGTGCTCTGTAACTTAAACTGATTACATTATCAGTGTCACTTAAGAAATCAGAACCATTGTTATCTCCATCTATTCTGCAACATTCTTTATTGGTCCACTTGTTTAATTTTCTCCTGCACAATTATTTAGCTGAGAATTATCACTCCTGTTCAAAAGTACATCATTAGTATTCTGTACATTTATTTGTTCCTATACAGTAGTGTACTATCAAACCCACCATGCTGAAATAATATTGGGCCTGTAAGCGTTGTTTAATGGCAAATACTCAACATAGTCAGTAGGTTTCGGCAGGAACACTCTGGGAAACTCTAAAGGCCTTCTTAAGAGGACAAATTATTTCATATATTTCCCACAGAAATAAATTAGAAACCAAGAAAGTGTCAGAGCTAAGAAGCGAAATTATTAGAATAGATGAGGAACAAGCCAGGCGTCCAAGTGAGGCTCTTCATAGGAAAAGGCAGGCTCTGCATACAGAACTCAACATCTTGACAACTAAAGAAACTGAACAACTTATTTATAAATCGAGACGTCATTACTATGAACATGGAGAGAAAGCTAATAAGCTTTTAGCTCAACAAATCCACAAGCAAGAATTTTGCAATGCAATCCCAGTAATCACCAACACGAATGGAGATGAAATCATTGACCATAAAAATATAATGCACACATTTAGAGACTACTATAAAACCTTATATTCTACTGAGTTTAAAGAAGACAACACCACAATCTAATGCATTTCTGGATACATTACAGATACCACAAATAGATGCTTTTAGTGCTGAGGAACTGGATAAACCTCTGACCCTATTAGAATTACAAGATGCTATAAAGTCACTTCAAGGCGGGAAATCAGCAGGCTCTGATGGCTACCATGTAGAATTTTATAAGAAATTCTCCACTCAGCTAGCTCCCCTCTTATTGGCAACATTTACAGAAGCTAGAGACAATCAAATTCTACCTCAAAAATTTCGTCAAGCATTAATCACCATCTTTCCTAAACAAAATAAGGACTTGTTACAATGTGCATCATACAGACCAATTTCACTTCTGAATAATGATGTTAAGATACTCTCAAAAATTATAGCTAGAAGGATGGAGAAAGTGCTGCCTTTGGTAATATCACAGGATCAAACTGGATTTATTAAAGGCCGACACTTACTGTATCTTCCAATCTTCGACGCCTGTTTAATGTAATATATTTACCAGCAAAGTCAAACACCCCAGAGATATTTTTATCATTGGATGCAGAAAAAACATTTGATATGATTGAATGGAACTATCTTTTCACTGCATTGGAGAAATTTGGGTTTGGCCCGAATATTTGTGCATGGATCAAACTACTGTACACCAGTCCAGAAGCTTCAGTTTGTATTAACAACATTTGTTCAGATTACTTTAAACTAGAACATGGCACCAGACTAGGATGCCCCTTGTCACCACTGCTGTTTGCAATCGCCATTGAACCACTGGCGGTCCACTGTTGAAATTCTTATCAGATAAAGGGGATTATCAGAGAAGGACTGGAACAGAAAATTTCTCTATATGCAGATGATATGGTTTTATATATATCAGACCCAGAAAACACTGTGCCTGCAGTTTTAACAGCACTTACAGAATTTCAAAAGATCTCTGGTCTCAGGGGTGGGGTTTGATTTGTTTTCAATCCTATTTTTTGTAAAAAGTGATCTATTTGTACGGAATGATTACAATAAAATTAATTAAAAAAAAAAACAAAAAACATAGTCAGTATGGCCTGATAACTACTGTGTCATAGTTTTGGCTAATAAAAGATAACACATTCATTGAATGAACTTGTTCCCATTAATTAAACATACTGTTTAACAATTCTGTACATGTATTGTCACAAAACACAATGTAGACAACTAGTAATCTAGAATGTTTACATTCTTCTGTCATTAGTATTTCAATCTATTGATGTCATTGTTTATGCTTGCACTGTTTTTCTTTAACAATAAGATCATTTAAAGAATGTTTGAACTACTAATTCAGTAAAGAACTTTGAAAATGTAACTGTCAAACAATGAAAAAAGAAACCGAGCAGCACCATATTATCTGTTGAAATTACAGACATAGGACTGCCGTCATGCATTAGTAATGTAAATACAGGAGTAAAGCACATAACATTGTTCAGTTACAGTCTCTTTATGCACACCCACATTTGAGCTCATGACCTCTCACTGCTCAGTTTTCTTTCTGAAGTACAAAAACAAGTCTGTTTCTGATACCAGAGTGCGGTTCCTGCTGTTATAAGCATTAGTATTGTTCACTAGAATGGGAAAATGAGAAACTTAATCTCCAACATTCCAATAATTTGGAAGAAACTATTTGGTGCTATACAGTAATCCCTCCTCAATCGCGGGGGTTGCGTTCCAGAGCCACCCGTGAAATAAGAAAATCCGCAAAGTAGAAACCATATGTTTATATGGTTATTTTTATATTGTCATGCTTGGGTCACAGATTTGCGCAGAAACACAGGAGGTTGTAGAGAGACAGGAACGTTATTCAAACACTGCAAACAAACATTTGTCTCTTTTTCAAAAGTTTAAACTGTGCTCCATGACAAGACAGAGATGACAGTTCCATCTCACAATTAAAAGAATGCAAACATATCTTCCTCTTCAAAGGAGTGCGCGTCAGGAGCACAGAATGTCACATAGATAGAGAAAAGCAAACAAATCAATAGGGCTGTTTGGCTTTTAAGTATGCGAAGCACCGCGGCACAAAGCTGTTGAAGACGGCAGCTCACACCCCTTCCATCAGGAGCAGGGAGAGAGAGAGAGAGATAGAGAGAGACAGAGTTTGTTTTTCAGTCAAAAATCAATACGTGCCCTTCGAGCTTTTAAGTATGCGAAGCACCGTGCAGCATGTCGTTTCAGGAAGCAGCTGCACAAAAGATAGCAATGTGAAGATAATCTTTCAGCATTTTTAGACGAGCGTCCGTATCGTCTAAGTGTGCGAACAGCCCCCCTGCTCAATCCCCCTACGTCAGGATCAGAGAAAGTCAGCGCAAGACAGAGAGAAAAGTAAGCTGGGTAGCTTCTCAGCCATCTGCCAATAGCGTTCCTTGTATGAAATCAACTGGGCAAACCAACTGAGGAAGCATGTACCAGAAATTAAAAGACCCATTGTCCGCAGAAATGCGCGAACCAGCAAAAAATCCGCGATATATATTTAAATATGCTTACATATAAAATCTGCGATGGAGTGAAGCCGCGAAAGGCGAAGCGCGATATAGTGAGGGATCACTGTATTATGTTTCTATGAAGTGTCAACAGCATATATTAGTTTTTCTTTTCTCACAGAGTGACATCATTGTAGCTGGAACCAGAAATGGCGTCATCAGGTCCAGGCAGAATTTCCCGTGGTTGGTTGGCAGGGAAAAAAGAGAAAGAATTAGCGCACTCTGCCATCCTTTGGTCTGGCATGGAATTACCTTTTTTTGAGCCCTTTAGCTGACTCCCACGTGCATGTGTGTGACATGCCCCCCCCCCTTCCGCCCAGACCCATCAGGTTGGGTATTCCTGAATTAGAGGTTGTGAACTCGAGAAAGAGCATTGACATTGGCCTGAAGACAGCCATGGCAATAAACAACCTAAAACTTGTAAGCCTGTAGGTCTAAAGAGCACCTCGTGACACGTGGGTTTGTCTCTTTGTGCAAAGCCATCCACTGTAAAAGTGCATGACCTGTAACCAGGGTGAAGTTGTGGCTTAAGAGGTAATATCTCAGCTGAGTAATCGCCCATTTGATCACTAAGGCCATTCCACTGCTGCATACCTGCTTTCCCACTCCAGCAGTTTCCAGCTCAGGAACATGATGTGGTGATCAACACCGTCAACGCTTTGGCTTAGCACAGCACCAAGACCTATCTCCGAAGCGTCAGTCTGGAGGATGAAAGGCAAAGAAAAGTTAGGAGCTTTGATGATCGGTGCTGATGTAAGGGCCTGCTATAAGTCACCAAATTTCTGCATTAGTATCCCACACCACATTGTTCAGGGTCCTCTTCTTTGTAAGGTTAGTCAAGGGTGCTGCTCTCTCAAAAAATCAGGGCACAAACCGGCGGTAGTAGCCCTCTAAGCTGAGAAAGGCTTGGACTTGCCTCTTGGTTTTCCTATGAGGCCATTTTGATATGGCAACTATTTGGGAACACTGTGGCTGTACTGTACCGCTGACCACTAGGTATCTTAAATATTTGGCTTCTTTTAACCCAAAGAAACATTTCTTAGGGTTAATCCGAAGACCGGCTTCCCCTAATTCCCGAAATACAGCTTGGACCTGCTGTAGGTGTTCCTTCCATATGCTGGAATTGATGACCACATCATCCAGGTAGGCAGCACAATATTAGTTATGAAGTCGGAGCACTTTATCCACTAGATGCTGGAAAGTTGCGGGTGCCTCATGTAATCCAAATAGAAGGACACAATACTGCCAGTGACCACTAGGGGAGCTAAATGCAGTCTTAGCTTTTGTGGAATCTGTTAAAGGAACATGCCAGTACCCTTTTGTAATGTCAAGAGTGGTCAAGGATTTAGCCTGTCCTAGCCACTAGAGGAGGTCATCCACTCGTGGCATTGGATAGGCGTTGAGACTTGGTAAAACTGCCGGTAGTTACTGCAAAACCTCCAATTCCCATAAGGCTTTGCAACCAAGACAATAGGACTGGACCAGGGACTACGTCTCTCCTCTATCACACCTAGTTCCAGTACAGTGAGCCCTCGCTATATCGCGCTTCACCTTTCGCGGCTTCACTCTATCGCGGATTTTATATGTAAGCATATTTAAATATATATCACGGATTTTTTGCTGGTTCGCGGATTTCTGAGGACAATGGGTCTTTTAATTTCTGGTACATGCTTCCTCAGTTGGTTTGCCCAGTTGATTTCATACAAGGGACGTTATTGGCAGATGGCTGAGAAGCTACCCAACTTACTTTTCTTTCTCTCTGTCTTGCGCTGACTATCTGTGATCCTGACATAGGGGGTGTGAGCAGGGGGGCTGTTCGCACACCTAGACAATACGGACGCTCGTCTAAAAATGCTGAAAGATTATCTTCACGTTGCTACCTTCTGTGTGCAGCTTTTAAGTATGCTGCACGGTGCTTCGCATACTTAAAAGCTCAAAGGGCACGTATTGATTTTTGACTTTGTTTTTCTCTGTCTCTCTCTCTGCTCCTGACGGAGGGGGGTGTGAGCTGCCGCCTTCAACAGCTTTGTACCGGCGGTGCTTCGCATACTTAAAAACAAACAGCCCTATTGATTTGTTTGCATTCCTCTCTGTTTCCTTTGAAGAGGAAGATATGTTTGCATTCTTTTAATTGTGAGACAGAACTGTCATCTCTGTCTTGTCATGGAGCACAGTTTAAACTTTTGAAAAAGAGACAAATGTTTGTTTGCAGTGTTTGAATAACATTCCTGTCTCTCTACAACCTCCTGTGTTTCTGCGCAAATCTGTGACCCAAGCATGACAATATAAAAATAACCATATAAACATATGGTTTCTACTTCGCGGATTTTCTTATTTCGCGGGTGGCTCTGGAACGCAACCCCCGCGATGGAGGAGGGATTACTGTATACTCTTGATCTCCAGGTCCACTTACACTCTTTTTGCCTCAGGAAGCCGATACAGGTGTTCTTGGATTATCACCCTGGGTTCTGTCACGAGGTAATGCGCAATCAGGGAGGTCCGTCCATGTTTCTCGCTCACTATTTCCAGGACAGACAGGATAATGGCTTCCAGCTCCTGTTGCTGGTGGGTGGTCAAATTAGGGCTGAAGTTAAGGTCTACTTTGTAAGCAAAGAGTGAACGGGGCTGTCCAGAGGAGGGGTCGGGTTCCCTGTTTTTCCATGGTTTCAGTAGGTTGACATGATATACCCATTCGCTCGGTCTGCGATTTGATTGCTTCACCAAATAGTCGACAAGCTCATTTCCCTCCTTAACTTTGTACAGGCCTTGCCAATGGCCCAGCAATTTGGAGTGGGAGGTAGGAACAAGTACCATGACCCAATATCTCGGCCAGTGTCTGGCCATGTAGTTACAAACTCTGCCTCTAACTATACTGCTGTTTAACATGGGAGTTTTCATTAATGTTTGTCTTTTGATGGCAGTAACTACTAGGAGCACAATGGGTAGTTAGTACTGTAAAGCATCTCAACATCAACATCAAATGCACATCACAGAAAGCAGATTAATAAATGAATATTCACACATTTGTTATTTTTGCTCAATAGACAAAGTGCTAAATTGTACTATAGATAAATCATCAACAAGATTAATTTTATTAATGATGGCCACCCCAAAATGGCAAGATGCTCATGCACCCTTTAAATTCTATCACAAAAAATCAACTAATGGGTCACTTTAAAGGGCTCATAGGAACAAGGTGGAACTAAAAAGGTTACATGTATCCACTCATGAGCAAAGGTACAACGAGAACACCTGAAGGTTGGAGGGCAACCCTGAGCGCAGCCTGGACACAGGCTGGTGGCATCAGGCACAAAGACAACTTCACATACTCCAAAACAAAATACACTGACCTTATCATACAAAATTAAAAAGAAAACGATTATGATGTGTAACCTGAGTTAGCTGTAAACATTTTAGCAATATATTAAATTACTGAGGCAAGTTTACTACTTATTTAAATTTTTGAACAACAGGGCCATCTGCTAGCATTACCACACTTGTCATTAGTGCAGAGATACCACTGGTGCTTTCTAAGTCTTAGCAAGATCACACAAAGAGTCTTTTAAAGTGTTTCTACTTGTTACTGTCTAATGCTTTCACCTAGTCTAGTGTTATTACTAGTCTGTGTTCATAACTCTTGTGGATGTCAGAATAACTGCATTACTCTGAAGTGTAGTTTTATTATGACTTCTGAAAGCAAAGGGAGAAGAAGCAATTCATAACTTGATATAACAAAAGGAGTGTTATAAAATAATTTCTAAAATGAAGTAGAAAAGAGTGCACACTGAAAGGCACAAATCATTCTGTTGTTTACGCTCCACTCCATGTTGCAACATTTTGAATTAAAAGTAGACGAGATTTGAAAAACCTGACAGCAGTCCACTCTGCTTAAGGTGAATGAGTGAACTAACACCTCTATATCCAATATTGTGAGAGGCTACCTTGATTGTTCACACATTCTGAGTGACACAATGCTCGTCTTAGTACATTATAATGAAAATGAAAGCAGAATGAATTCTGCCAAATTCTTTCATACTTAAAAGCAAGGCATACACTCAAGGGCACTGTTGGAAACTGAGGGTACGTGATTCTAAAATAAAAAAGGGAAGAAGTTTTTTCTTCAAAGTGATACAGAAATTCTGGAGAAAACTCTATGAAGAGATTTCCTGCAGAAGCTGATATATTGAATGTGTTACTTTTTAGATCACCATGTAAATTAAAGTGGAATGAGTATAATTTCCTTGTTTGTTTAAGCGTTAAGGTTTGTTCCTTAACAGTCATTTTCTTTTTGAGCTTGGCATGTGGCTAAAGAGTTCAATGTGGCACGTTGACATGTGGCCAATGAGATACAACAAGCTATGTGTAGCACATGGGGCTGACTTCATTAGAGATACAGTATACTCTCCATGTAATGCACTATATGCTCTAAGCCATTTATCTTAAGCATTTTTACTGAAACTGAAAACACAATTTTGTTATAGTGAAATGTTTCGGTGGGGGTCTTAGACCCCACTAATCTATTAATTAATTTACTTTCTCTTAGAGGACAAGGATATCTAGGTGGCACAACAAGCCAATGTAGGGCCTCCCATACTCAGCAAATTCAGTTACTAACTGCCATAATACAAATGACTTTAGGATGAGGGAATAAACGAGATTTCTTAAAAATCCTACATGCAGATAGTAATTGGGCTTTGGGGAAGTGAACCTTGATCTGTTAGGCAGCAAGCATTAACCACTGCACAATTTATTCAAAATAGTTGATCTTTCCATCCATCCATCCATCCATCCATCCATCCATCCATCCATCCATTTTCTAACACGCTGAATCCGAACACAGGGTCACGGGGGTCTGCTGGAGCCAATCCCAGCCAACACAGGGCACAAGGCAGGAACCAATCCTGGGTAAGGCGCCAACCCACTGCAGGACACACACACACACACCAAGCACACACTAGGGCCAATTTAGAATCGCCAATGCACCTAACCTGCATGTCTTTGGACTGTGAGAGGAAACCACAGCACCTGGAGGAAACCCACGCAGACATGGGGAGAACATGCAAACTCCACAAAGGGAGGACCCAGGAGGCGAACCCAGGTCTCCTTATTGCGAGGCAGCAGCGCTACCACTGTGCCACCATGTTGATCTTTCCATTATTATAAATTGTTTAAACGGTCAGCATTACACAATATCAATGAACAATGAGCAATATGAAAGTTATACAGTTACAAAAAACAGTCAGTCCAGTATTTTAAATTTCCCACAACACCCAATCAAGGATCCATATAAGCAAAAACTTTCAAAAATTGTTGGTAGGTAGTAGCAGATTGTCTGATTTGCAATGGGTCACCTATAGTAAGCTAGACATAATAGTGGCAAACAAAAGAGACTGGTCTCAAAGTAGGCCTTGCTTAAAAAGAGCAACCCCCATTAGTGACTTTAGGGTTCCTCCACATACTAAGATGGGTAAATAGTCAACTGGCCCACTGAGCTTAGAGGTGTGAGATGAGCCAAGCAAAGGCTTCACTAGCAAGGAGTACTGCATCCAGAAACAGAAAGAACTCAGAGAGAATGGAAGATTGGTTTGGTGCTTGAGGGCTTGTGTTTTGAAGGGGGAAAATGAGCTATCTGTCCAAAGCCAAGGGTATTCAGGTCCAATGAGGTGGGTTTATAGTTTTATTTTTGTTTCATAGACTTTGATCTCACAGTTTATTGAAGGACATGATGAGAATTTTAATAATGTTGCACTTTTTCCTTTTCCCCCACCATAACCTATTAAGGTTTTCAATGGATCATGACATTTTAGGGTCCCCTGATACCGGAAACATTGATATCTCGATGATGGGTGTGTGTCTGTCTCTGTGTGTGTGTCATAGTTTCTTGAGGATGGTCTAGAGCTAAAACAGCTGGATAGAAACTTAAACCTCATCAATTGCCATAGTAATGACCTATTTTATGGTCAGATAGATCAGCATCAGAGTGGTAAATAAGTACTGAAAAGTTATAGAATAGTTTGGGTAACTTGGTTCCTAGGGCGCAAAACCTACTGACGCTCATGTCTGAAAAGAGCAGGAATTCACTTGCCTTCCTCTTCTGTCTTCAACCCAGAAAAGACCAACCCTGAAGAACAACCATGACACTTTGTCTTTCAGCTTGACTTAAAATACTTCAACTTACAGGAAGTCCTCATTATTGACAAGAAGACCAAGGCAGAAAATATTGTAGTGGTGTCACTGGACACTGAAACATTTTTTTCACCTACCATCTAACAAGGCCATTAAAAAGGGATATCTCTTAGTATTGTAACACTTTTCAAAATACTTTGTTGCTTTCATTTTAGCATTGAGAAGCACAACCCCTTCTGACAGATAATATCCCAGAAAGAATTACTTCCACAGATTCTTCCCTTAATTATCATATTGCAATTCATGTCCAGACATATTAGTTTGCTTTTTTTTATAGGAAAGGTCCCAATAACTTGCAGTTGTAGTCTCAACTGTGACCAACTTAACAATACTGTTCAAGGAAATATTGCACAAATTATTAGAGACATGGCCTCCAATAACACCAGCCTGATTAATATCAGGCCAAGCAGTTGATCTGTTTTTTTATTTTCCACAAAGCTGACACTTTCATTTTATTGCCATTTTTTCACTTTTGGTATACCTTGAAAAGAAATGGGGCTTAAAAACCCCAATTGACTTCTTAGCACTTCCGGGTCAGATCCAAAAGTCTTCTTTTCATCCCAGATGTACGTCTGTCTTTTTGTTCATGTGATTATGACGCACTTCTGGGTTGTATGCGAAAGTCTCTCTGCTCCTCCCTGCAGCGCCTTCTAGGGGCCCCTGTGGTATCCAGCAGGGTTGTGGATGAAAACTCCAATGTCCATAATTCCCTGCTGGCATTCGGGGCACCTCCATGCTGCAGGGAGGGCTCCATCTGGCGGCCTGGGGGTATTGGCCGGGATGAAAGTTCGGCCATATCCCACAACTATTATGTTACATGTGTTTTATGGGTGGTCGCCCAACAGGTGGAGCCACCTGCCAAACACAGCCAGGAACTACTTTTTGCCCTATAAATGCAGAGAGTCACCCACATTCTCGAATGTGCTTAGGAGTGGTGAGCTCTTGTGCTTTTTTAAATTCTATGTGTTTAGTGATTTTTCCAGAGATTTGACATTTTGCTCTGTTTTTCGACTGTTCTTGGAATTTTTGTATAGGGACTTTTGGTTGTATTGGATTGCCTTATTGTTTTAGGCAAATTATGTTGCCCATGAGTGCCAGGGCTATTAAAGAACATTTTTTTGTGAAGAATAAAGCTTTTATTTTATGAAGATTCTACCTGGCCATTTTTCTTTCTAGCCAGAGTTTTTGATGTGATTTCCCCCTCTATTGATCATTTTTGGAAGTGCTTTTGGCATTTGCGTGCTTTGGGACCCTAAGCCATAACAAGAATTTTGTTTAGTAAGGTATCCACAAATTTGAACATTAAAAGAAGGTTACCACCATCTTATATTGATGGGGAGCAATGGTACAACTTGCTGTGGTCATGAGAAAACAAACAAAAAGGAGGAGATAAAAAATATGTCCGAAAACCTTAAAATCATGACATCACTAAAATCATTGTCTAGGTAAAGATGAGGGTTAGCAGTACCATAATGAAACAAAATGGCAAAATAATGTCAATTTATTGTCAATGTCAATGTCAATTTATTTATATAGCACATTTAAAACAACATAGTAATGCTGTGGCCAAAGTGCTTTACAATAATAGAATAAAAGAAAAACAAAACAAATTAACATAAAACATAAATAGGAATAAAATATATGAACATAAAATAAAATACATAATAAATAGAAGTAATGTTATATAATCACAAAGAGGAAACCATCAGTATTACTGAAGGTCACGGAATGCAAGTGAATAGAAATGAGTCTTTAATCTTGTTCTAAACAGTTCAATTGTAGACGACTCCTTTATATGATGAGGTAAAGAGTTCCACAGGTGAGGCGCAGCAGCTGCAAAAGCCCTGTCCCCCTAAGTTTTACACAACAAGAGACAGCTGACCAGAAGATCTAAGCACTCTAGATGGCTGATGTAAAACACACAGTTCAGATAAATATGCAGGAGCAAGCCCATGTAAAGATTTAAAAACTAACAGCAAGATTTTAAAATCAATTCGAAAACTGACAGGCAGCCAGTGTAAAGAAGCTAAAATAGGAGAAACAGAGTCATACTTTCTTGCCCAAACCAGAAAGCAAGCAGCAGCATTTTGTACCAACTGTAACCTGTATATCAAGGATTTATTAATCCCAGAATACAGCGAGTTGCAGTAATCGAGGCGAGAAAAAATAAACGCATGAGTAGCTATCTCAAGATCCCTAGAAGATAAAAAAGGCTTTATCTTACCTAATAGACGAAGTTGGAAAAAGCAACTCTTGAATACAGAATTTACTTGTTTCTCAAAAGAGAGGTTACTATCAAAGGTAACACCAAGATTGCGGACTTGAGGTTTGGAAAAGACAGAGAAAGAGCCGAGAAGTCCAAGACCAATTTGGGCTTTAGCTGATGGACCCACTATAAGCACCTCTGTTTTATTTTGATTCAGATCAAGAAAATTATTAGCCATCCAGGATCTTAGTTCAGACAGACAGTTGTGGAGTTGATTTGTTGTAGAGTTGCAGACTGGAATATAAACCTGAGTATCATCAGCATAGCAGTGAAAAGAAATGTTAAATTTCCTAAAAATCGCTCCAATAGGGTGAAGGTATATGGAGAATAAAATAGGACCCAAAATGGATCCCTGAGGAACACCATATTTAAGAGGAGCAGTAGATGAAGAAGAGGAATTAAAAGTCACTGAAAAGTGTCTACCAGTTAAATATGACCTGAACCAGTTAAGAGCAGCCCCTTTAAGCCCAACAAGATGTTCAAGCGGCAACAGCAATATCTCATGGTCAAATAAAAATAAAATAAAATAAAAAAATAAAATTCAAAGTCAAAAATAACATAGTAAACGATTACAGTGGCAATTAGCCTTAGCAGAGTCATACTTTCTTGCCCCAACCAGAAAGCAAGCAGCAGCATTTTGTACCAACTGTAACCTGTGTATCAGGGATTTATTAATCCCAGAATACAGCAAGTTGCAGTAATCAAGGCGAGGGGTTCAGGAGCACTTCTGGGTCACAGACTATATAAAGGACTGTGGGAGATCCCAGAGTTGAGGTGAGCTGGGTGGAAGGTTGGCAACGCGTCTGGGAGTGGTGGAGTGTTATTGATTAGTGTATTGTATTGATTTATATGAGTATTGAAGAGAGGAGGGTGCTTTGTGCACTGTTTATTAATAATAAAGTCAACTATTGGACTTTTACCTGGTGTCTGGCGTACAGTCTGAGGGTTCAAGGAAGTGATAGCGCCCCCTATCTGTCACACAGTTTTAGATACAGATACAAAAAAAGGAGAGAGTACAGCAAATCATAAACAAAAGAAATAAACACATACAAATACAGTGGAACCTCGGTTTGCGAGTAACTTGGTCTACGAGTGTTTTGCAAGACGAGCTAAAACTTTTAATAAATTTTGACTTGATAAATGAGCGAGGTCTTGCAATACGAGTAGTATGTATACGCTTTGTCTGCTGAGCGTCATGTGATCACAACTGAGCTGATGGTTCTTCTCTCTCTCTCTTGCTGCGGGATTGTGGGCAATCATCTCCTATTCTCCATCTGAGTTGGCGTGCCTCACTCATATAGTCAACATCTGTACGAGCGTATACTGTTTACTACATCATTGTAACTGTGTGTGTGTGTGCTGTGACGTGCGAGTCCCCGTCTTGCACCCCAAAACACGAACCTGAGTCTCAGTACTTTAGCAACACCGGCTTTATTCAGCTTGAAATAGCAACAGCACGGTTTATTTATTGTAGTGGGATCTGCCACTCTCCTATACACAGACACAGCAGTCAGACAGGGTCATGGCCAAGTAGTACTGTGCCCTGTGCATTTATAATATTCCTTGTTCCTTGTATCACCCATCAATGGCAGGCGCTTATAGCATGTCCACAATCTTTTCAGATTTGCTTTTACTGCGAACTGCTACAGCGCTGGGAGACTGCGATTGCTTTGGGACGCTCTTCCGTGTGTCGTCCCGTTGGGTGGAATCCCACAAGAGTTTAGAAACTCACTCACACCAGCCATGATTCTTTTCAAAGGTAAAGTGCAGGTTAATTTGTTTTATGTATTTTTACTTTATATTTTGTATTAATCAAATTTTATATGAATAGTTTTGGGTTGTGGAACGAATCATCTGAGTTTCCATTATTTCTTATGGGGAAATTCACTTTGATATACGAGTGCTTTGGACTGCGAGGACATTTCTGGAACGAATTATGCTCGCAAACCGAGGTTCCACTGTAAATCAAAAAGGTACAATAAAGACACAAAACAAGTATTTGAACTCCTATCAGGGGAAGAACCCTGTCTGAGATATAACATCTTATTTCTTTTTGCAATTCAAACCTTTGCTCTCCCAATTACGACTTCAAGTTTGGTTAGCATTTTGGGCTTGTTAGTTAGACTCTCTTTGATCTTTGGCTTAAGACCTTTTCTTGTTTTTGATTTTGAAATTCCACCCCTCCCTCTCTCTCTTCATCCTATAACATTAAAACTTTAGGCTGCCATTGCACAAAGAGCAGTAAAGTTTGCTCCTTTTGTGCCTTTCACCTCCTGGTCCTTCCTGGCTCAATATTTCTTCCATGGGTATTTGTTTCTCCATAACACTTTTGTCCTGTATCTGGATTTACAAGAAGCCTCACTGACCATTGCATTCCACCATGAGATCTCCTCAGTTCCTAAAGCTCAACTGGTGGTATGTTTTGGGTGTTTCAGGTAGAATCTCATTCTTTTGTCAGCTTCACAGGAATTCACAGCTACTTTGGGTACCAAATTCAGGTCATTTTCAGACCTGGCTAACCTTCGCAGTGTGCTTATGTTTGATTCTTTTATGTGTCCTTCTTCTAATTAAGACAGATATGAGGTCAGGATGAGTACTCATATTCAGGTTGTCAAGTGTACACAGTCCAATGGATGCTCCACATAAGGGTTTCTTCCTTTTCAGCACTGACATTTATAGCTTTGTTAAATGGATGAACATTAAAAAAATGAACTTGGATACCATACCATGTTCAAATAATTTTTCAAAACATTTTTTTTTGTTTTTGGCATCAGACTAGGCTTTCAGTTTGTTTTGTCTTGGTAGAGTAATATATTGCTCTACTTTCCCCTATTGTATTATTAATAAGTAGCCTTTGTCAGAATGTCTAATCTCACAGACTTACCACTGTTTATAAGGTATTATCTATACTAATATAATAAAAGGCAAAGCCCTCACTCACTCACTCACTCACTCACTCACTCACTCACTCACTCACTCACTCACTCACTCATCACTAATTCTCCAACTTCCCGTGTAGGTGGAAGGCTGAAATTTGGCAGGCTCATTCTTTACAGCTTACTTACAAAAGTTAGGCAGGTTTCATTTCGAAACTCTACACGTAATGGTCATAACTGGAACCTCTTTTTTGTCCATATACTGTAATGCAGGAGGCGGAGTCGCGTATCGCGTCATCACGCCTCCTACGTAATCACGTGAACTGAAAACAAGGAAGAGCCCCAAAGAGCGCTGAAGAAAACATTCGTTACACAATTGAGAAGGCACAAGAGAGCGGCTCACGTGAACTAACTGAATGCAGCACGAGTGATCACTTCGATACTGTGGAAACAAAGCACGGTGTAAAACGTAAGTTTAAATTAAGTTTATAGAAACGCTACTGCTGCCGTTTGCAATACCATATTCGCGAGATACAAGTTTAATGAGAAACGCTCCCGCTGCCGTTTGCAATACCATATTCGCGAGATACAAGTTTAATGAGAAGACACGAGGTATAAACGAGACTTTGGATGACTTTGTAACGTATTAAAAATTGCTGTAGCGAGAAACTTTTAAGTGCCGGGTCTTAGCTAACATTAAATAAAGCCGTGGACATCGCAACATCACACAAGACAGCGGCTCACGTGAACTGACTGAACGCAGCACGTCGGAAACAAAGCACCGTGTAAACCTAAAGTTTAAATTAAGTTCATAGACCTACAAAAGGTTGCCATTGATTTGAGGCAAGATTGCTTTTCTCCTGTACAACTATACGTTGCATTCTCAAGAGTGTGCTTGCACAGCTTGGTCATATTACAACCGGAGTGCTGAACTGACAACGTGGTATACAAACAGAACTATAACAATCGTAATAAACGAACAAAAAAACAGCGGACAACCCATGGATTAAATAAAAAGGCTGCTTCCGTTGGCGAAGCAACGAAAAAGGAAGACCTTATATGGCGTTCGTTTATAAAACAGCGGAGAGGCTGTGTGAAGGCAGCTTCACAAAAAAACAGATCCTTAACAAATTGTTATTGGTATATTTTCCCTCAATTTAAAAAGGTTTTCTTTTCTTCTTAATAAAAATTTAAAAGCAGTACTTCGCCGGTGCGAAGCGCGGGGATTTGAGCGACTGACGCATACAGACTTATTCATGAGTGCAGGTACTTCAGAAACAAAGCACCGTGTAAACCTAAAGTTTAAATTAAGTTCATAGACCTACAAAAGGTTGCCATTGATTTGAGGCAAGATTGCTTTTCTCCTGTACAACTATACGTTGCATTCTTAACAGTAAGCTTGCACGGCTTTGTCATATTACAACCGGAGTGCTGAACTGACAACGTGGTATACAAACAGAACTATAACAATTGTAAAAAAAGAAAAAAAAAAAGCGAAGAACCCGTGGATTAAATAAAAAGGCTCCTTCCTTGGCAAAGCAAGGAAAAAGGAAGACCTTATATGGCGTTCGTTTATAAAACAGCAGAAAAGCTGTGTTAAGGCTGCTTCACAAAAAACAGCAGAGCGCCTTATATGAGCAGGCAGTCAGCTAAAGAAGGGAATCAATAAATAACTATAATCGTAATAAACAAACAAAAAATAGCGGAGAATCCGCGGACTACATAAACGAAATGGGTACCTGAACAGAACAGTGAGTCTCAAATAGCTACACAATAACTATAACAACCTTTATAAACGAACAATAAAAGAATACAGAACCACTAAGCTAGGAGAAAAGACGGCCTTATATGGCGTTCGTTTATAAAACAGCGGAGAGGCTGTGTAAAGGCAGCTTAACAAAAAAACAGATCTTTAACAAATTGTTATTGGTATATTTTCCCTCAATTTAACCCCTTCACCGCCCTCTGCCGGATATATCCGGCACCGCTGTTTTAATGCTAACGCCATACTGCCGGAATTATCCGGCACATTTGCCTGTGGTTATATGAATGCCTGGCAAGTAGTATAACTGACGGTTTGGCGTGGGTATTATTACTACGTTGTATTTCGACAAGTCTGTGGTTGTTTTGGCCGGTCATGTGACGTGATTCGCATGTAACAGCTGTGAATATGGCGAAACGTAAACTGACTTCAAGTGAGGCTTTGCAGGCGATTTTGGACAGTTCTGATCATGATTGTAGCAGTTCTGAAGAAGATTTTAGTGACAGTGATGAGCAGCAACGTGCGCTGCATGATATTGTGAATGAAGACGCATCGGATGACGGCGCTGAGTGGGTGTATCCCCAGCATCTCAGCTGGGCTGCTGCCCGTGGTGAACTACCTTTTCTGCATTCGTTTGAGGGAACGTGTGGCTTTATTGTTGATGTAAACAATTACACTGCTGAGCAGTTTTATGAGCTGTTTGTGTCACCTGATTTGATTAGACATTTTGTTCATCAGACAAATCTGTATGCAGCACAGTTTATTGAGAAAAATCCCAATTTACCTCCACATTCCCGTGTTCGTGCTTGGTTTGACACTGATGAAAACGAAATGAAAAAATTCATTGGGATTTTGATGTTGATGGGAATAATCAGAAAACCAGATATTGAGATGTACTGGTCTACAGATCCTATGTATGCAACACCTATTTTTGCAGCTGTCATGACACGTAACCGATTCTCTTTGCTGCTGAAATTCTTTCATTTGAATGACAACAGAAACGAGCCAGATAAGAAAGATCCAAACCGCGACCACTTGTTCAAGCTACGTCCTTTGATTGATCATTTATTTGAAGCATTTCAGTTGCCCTACATGCCAGGACCGTCAGTTGCAGTTGATGAAAGTTTATTGTCGTGGAAGGGCCGCTTACAGTTTCGACAGTATCTACCATTGAAAAGGGCACGGTTTGGTATCAAGATGTTTTGCTTAGCTGAGAATTCAGGTTACATTTATAGATTTCGTGTATACACTGGCAACTTGCACAACATTTAGTGGTCAATACTGCTTGAATAAATGTAAAAAATGTAAAAAAAATGTAAAAAAGTAAAAAAACAAAAATTGTTCAGATTTCGCCTGGCTTGGGGAATATTTAGGGAGTTGGCGGTTAAAGGGTTAAAAAGGTTTTCTTTTCTTCTTAATAAAAATTTAAAAGCAGTACTTCGCGGGGATTTAGATATATATATATATCTTCTTTTTTATATATATATATTCTTCTTTTTATTAAGAAGAAAAGAAAACCTTTTTATCTAACGGGCTGTGACTGTTACATGGGAGGGAGACGACAAATCACAGCTTCCCGCTTTCTAATCGGGCCTGTGATTGGTGCTTTGACGGATGCCCAGATCCCACAGTATTTCCCCTTAGGAGAGGCGTTAGGCAAGTGTAATTGAATAGCGGTGCTGCAAGTTTAGCTTTACACCTGTTTTTAAGGCTTATTGACTGAAAGGGGCTTTCATGCAAAAAGTTAGGGCTTTGCTACAGGATACACCCTCCACAAGTTAAGGAAGTAAAAATAAAGGTATATATTTCTGATTTATTTAAACCTTTTATGTTTGTATGCGGGCGGCATGGTGGCGCAGTGAAAAATGCCAGTTAGGAGACCCGGGTTCGCTTCCCTGCGTGGAGTTTGAATGTTCTCCCCGTGTCTGTCTGGGTTTCCTCCGGGTACTCCGGTTTCCTCCCACAGTCCAAAGACATGCAGGTTAGGTGCATTGGCGATTCTAAATTGTCCCGTGTGTGTGGGTGTGTGTGCCCTGAGGTGGGCTGGCACCTTGCCCAGGGTTTGTTTCCTGCCTTGTGCCCTGTGTTGGCAGGGATTGGCTCCTGTATTTAGG